>NW_005357159.1:326393-343820 GCF_000412655.1 Myotis brandtii
AGAACGTCCGGAAGGTCTCCTGGAAGGTCTCCCAGTCTAATTAGCATATTACCCTTTTATTAGTATAGATAGAGGCCTGGTGCATGGGTGGGGGCTGGCTGGTTTGCCCTGAAGGGTGTCTCGGATCAGGGTGGGGGTCCTCTTGGCGGGCGGGGTGGCCTGGGCGAGGGGCCTGTGATGGTTTGCAGGTCGGCTACACCTCCATTGGGGGTGGGGTCCCTGATGAGGGGTCGTGGCCAGCCTGGGTGAGGGGCTGAGGGCTATTTTCAGGCTGGCCATGCCCCCCAGTGGGGACCCTCACCCCATGGGGGCCTGGCCAGCCTGGGTAAGGGGCTGATGGCTGTTTTCAGGCTGGCCACGCCCCCCAGTGGAGACCCCCACCCCGATGGTGGCATGGCCAGCCTGGGTGAGGGGCTGTTGGCCGTTTTCAGGCCCCTCCCTCGGCGGCCAGCCTGGGCGACCCTAGCCTTCCCTGCACTCAGGCTGGCTCCGTGACTGCTGCCCACAGGCCCCCTCCTTCGGTGCCAGCCCAGGCGGGTGGGAAGCTTGGCTTCCTCCATCGCCGAGGGCGACCCAAGCCTCCCGCCTGCTCCAGCTGGCCATCTTTGTCCCACTAATTTGCATATTCCCTCCTGATTGGTTGTGGGGTGTCACAGGGGTATGGTCAATTTACATATTTGTCTATTATTAGTGTAGATGGGTGTGGCATGCATAATTAGAGAAACAATATAAAGTGTCTTCCTTCGTGAGTGAATAAGGTGGTTTATGCCACACTTACTTAGAAGAATACCTCAGAGTCTTGGTAGGGTATTTTTTAGCCCAGTTAATGGTTTAATTGTTGTTACTCTGTAGAGGCCAGACACTGGTCGTGTTGTGTGAACAATCCTTACAGCCAATCTGTAGAGCATCGTGGAGTAGAGATTTTCCTAGCATCCTAGCAGTCTCCCTTAGATGAACAGCAAGCACTCTGCCAGGGAAATGTATGTGCTGTTTCCTGAGCTGGTCTAGCTTCATTTCATTAAAGAAGAACATCTTTAAAAATGTTGTGTTAAGCCTCCCAGTGGTGCCACCTGGTCACAGAGATCAACGCCCTGCACTGTTAAGGATGACAAACAGTCGTGTGTTCTTTATTTCATAGAAACTACACTCTTGCAACATCAGAGGAGGAGTGACTAGAATTTGGAAGCAGTAGCACCAAACATAAGCAAGAAATGTGTATGTAGGCCAGCATTTCCCAGGAATTTGGACTTCATAAGACATAAAATTTCAAAATATTTTGTAAAAGAATGAGCAGAACCAGTACAGAGCTGCAAAGCTTTTATTACCAAATGATTCATACACCCCATTACTAACTGTCACCCTTGTAAAAGAAGCAAGAGTTAAAAAAAACTGGGAGTGGCACCATTTGAGCAGTTATTTAAGTATAAGTATCCTTATTTTTCTTTGCACAAAGTGTGGCCCCTGCGGTTGATGGCTCAGGCTCCTGCCTCATTCTTTTTAGGATCAATCTCACAAAGCCGGTGTTGAATAAGCCACATCTGTTCAGTCCTGCGCAGGACATAGGAGATGTTGAGATTTTTACTGCTTCTTTAAGTAACAGAGTAGAAGTCTGTGTCTGTACTTAAAGCAGGGGTCCTCAAACTTTTTAAACAGGGGGCCAGTTCACTGTCCCTCAGACCTTTGGAGGGACGGACTATAGTTAAAAAAAAAAACTATGAACAAATTCCTATGCACACTGCACATATCTTATTTTGAAGTAAAAAAACAAAACGGGAACAAATACAATATTTGTATTTGCATGTGGCCCACGGGCCGTAGTTTGAGGACCCCTGACTTAAAGTGTACATTCAAAACCCACTGACCCAGCGCCAGAGTGACCCTTCTGTCCTATGGAAACTCAGGACAGTGACACCAAGAAAATCCAGAGGGATTGGAAGAATGTAAGAGAACCAATGGAAAACTGAGTTCTGCTCACCTACCAGCTAAATCTTTTCTCTTAAGAGGCTTCATTGTCATTCAGTGTAGCCAATAATTACCCCTGAGTATACATTTTCAAGGATAATAAACAAAAGGGTTCATCTGTGATGTGATCAGCAGTGCTTCTAATGGGACACAATAAGGAGCAAAATAAATACAAATCAACAAACATACGACTGTAGAAAAAACAACATCATCCCTCTAGGGAACATCAGGGGAAAAACTGAAGAAACAAAAACCAATCAACCTGCTCAAACAAAGACTGCGTATAAGGGATGTAATTATTAGTTAAACCATCTTAATGAAATGTACAGACCTATGTGCTCTTAGATAGATAATTCATGTGCAATTTTATCCTCTCTCAAGGTTTAATTAAATATTTGCCTTTTGGCTAATCAACAGCAATTAATAAGAGATGCTTATGTTCATAAAATGTATGAAAAGTGTGGACATGGCCTTCACTGGCATTTTAGTGGTCTACATAAAAGCATGGGCAGGCAACAACACAGGTCAGAATTAAATAACCTGTATATTAGGGTTCTCCAGAGAAAGACAACTCTGTGTGTGTGTGTGTGTGTGTGTGTGTGTGTGTGTGTGTGTGTGTGGTGACAGAGTTAGAGAGAAAGAGAGAAGACAGAGAGATAGAAGAAAAGAGATAGATTTATTTTTAAGGATTTGGCTCCTGCAATGCTGGGGGACAAGTCCAAATTCTGTAAGGTCAGGCTAGCAGGCTAGAGACCCAGGGGAGTAGAGATGGCAGTCTGAAGGCAAAATCATTCATCCTCGGGGGATTTCCATCTTTTCTTTTATCAGCTTTACTGAAAGTCCACTGATTCAACTGTTAATCTCATCTAAAGATACCTTCACAGCAATATGTAGACTGTGTTTGACCAAATATCTGGTTCCTGTGGCCTAGCCAAGTTGACACAGAAAATCAATCATCACAATCCCAAAAGGCAGAGAAAAAAAAAGAATGTTTATTTTTAAATAGAAGGCCCAAAATGGATGAAAAAGTAAATATAATAAATACTTGATTGGTAAAGTCTCTTTGAAACTATCACATTTATCAGCATAGAACTAGGAAAAGGAATTTGACTGGATTGAAAGGAAAAGAAAAGTAATAATGAGTAGCTAACCTAGAATCATCTATATCTTAAGAATCTCCTTGTGTTTTATGTGTGGATATGCACTCATGGCACCAGCAAGGCACAGAACTGCAAGGCAAAGAAGGGAACTTATTAAACACATAAAGAACCAAGAGTGTCATGACTGGTCATGAAATAAATGATGACTCTTGATCCTCAGTGTTGTGCCACCACTTCATGTAAGCAAACAGCCATAGTCTCTCTGGAACATAAAAATAAAAAAATCAAGGCAGGAGGAGACTCATGAATGACAATGATGACTGTGAATTACCAGTGCATTTTGCACCTTTGGACCGTGGTTTAAGAAGGAACTTTGAGTAACCCTCTGGTGGAAATTTATTTTGCCTTAGTTTACACTCTGGTGATTCCTTAAAAGTAATTTGTAGCAAAGAAATTCTTCAACTACAGTCCACCGTGAACCGTGGTTTGGGGGAAGCAGAGAAAGTCATACCCATTCCAGAATTTAACCAGAGCAGCTCTGATTTAGACATCAGCTTTATCAGAATTCGTTTGAAAAAACAATGATTCCACTGCTAAAGAAGCTTTGAAAAATCACTGTCGCTCTCATTTCTTCATTTACAGACATTATTTGGATGTCCATGAAATGAGCAGAGAAGTCACGCTGGGGCAAGGCCCTGGCTATCCCTGGGGGCCCTCTGCTCTGGGCAGATTAATTTGGGAAAAGCTGACACAGACTTGACCAACCTAAGATGACTTTGTGTGACAAAATATGTCATCCCTTCCTCCAGGGATTGCAGTCCTCACTAGGGCACAGGCAGGGAAGTAGAAATAGGCTGGATTTCAGCCACCATGTCTCCCCTCTCCCCTCAGGAGCCTTTGTTCAAGGTCTGAAACACACAGCGGTATCTTTGACCCTGTGCCCATGTTCCTGAAGGGCCTGAATAGTTATGTAACATTACCATATCTGCCTGGTAAATTAAATCCAGGATCTTTCTCTCTGTGTGCTAATGGAGTTTATATCAGGTAAACTAATAGATTGATATAGCCAAAAGATTACTAACCAAAAGAACTGCAACTTACACAGCAACACCCAGAAGTGGCTTGCTTGGGGAAAATAATCAATTTTCTATTTTGAAATTCTGCCCACCCTTAGAATTCACACCTAAAACAGCCAGGAAAGGGATAGATACTCATAGATACAGAAGATCAGCCACCAGAAGATCCATATTTGCAAGGGCAGGAGATGATTTTTTTTTTAGATAGTATTATATTTCACCTTAAAGCAGGACCTTTTTTTGGGGGGGGGCTCTTCCTCACCCCCTCTGACAATTGCTCTCAGGGTTAGGAAACCCCCCCCCTCGTCTTTGCTACTAGGGGAAACAGCCATGAGAAAATGACTGATAACTGCAGGGAGAGACTGGGTCCCAGGAGCTGGCAGGCACTTGGAAGGATGAGAAGAAATGGTAATGGTTTTAAAGACCAATGACCATCTGTTTAAGGAAAGGTGGGGGAAGAGAAAAGATAATCCAGGAAGATGGGCTCAGCAATGGCTACAGAGGCTCTCCCACACCCAGAGTGCAGCTGGGCAAGTCAGCCACCTCAGGAAAACACTCTCCAGGGCCGTGGCCGGCATGCATATATATTGACATGCATTGAACAACAGCACTTCGGAAAGACACGGGCTTATTGCTTCTCAGGAGTGTGTGTGTGTGTGTGTGTGAGTCTGCAGGAATCTGTCACTCTCCCCCCTTAGTCTAAAGACCATCTGTTACCTGTACTTGTCCAGTGCAGAGGATGGGAAGGCAAAATCATGCACAGGAACAGCTCACCAGTAAGGCTATTTTTATTTTCAGTTACAATCAGACCTTTTGTGTTAAGGGGAATAGTGTCTCAGTTTCAGCAGATTCTTGGAGAGGCTGGCCATTCTATTCCAGAGAAATTATTCTACCAGGTCTAGATTCAGTTGGGTTCTTTGAAGTTTCAGAATGTGGTGACGTTTTTTGATCTGCACCAGATACATACGCTAGTGTTAACACTCAGTTACAGCGTGATTAGTTAGTCACTGTGGATTTTCTATATCCTTTGCTCTCTTTTTCTGATTTTTGGCCATTCCACTGCTCATTAACAACTCCATGAGAAATAAAAGAGGAAATAAGATAAAACTCAAATCAAGGATGTCATATTCTCTCTGATTTGCTCTGATTTAGCTAGGGGAAAGTTGACCATATTGGCTGAAAAGACAGTGAATTTCGATGACCCATCTTGACTGTGAAAGGAGAGATGACATATAGCTGGTCTTGCAGTGTGAAGAAAGGCCTGCCTTGTCAGAGTTGGATGACCCATGTTCTTCTGCTACTGCCGTTAGCTGGATGATCATTTCATCTCCTTGGACTTCAACTTCCTCAATTGTAACTTGGGCTGGATGTCTCCATTTTCCTGGAAAACTTCCATCTAGGCACTGGCAGTTAGGGAATTCACTTGCAACTAAGAGTCCTTACACCTACGTAGCCTCCTTGTGACCATTAGTCATCATCTTATGAGGAAGTTAATAGGAAGTAATGTGCAATTTGTTAGTCATAAAACAGAGACAGAAATCTGGCCCTACTCTCATTAATTTAATCCCTTGCTCCTTTGCATGATCTACCCTTCCCTATAGACCCCCAGCCAGTTCCTATTGCCATCCCCCACTCTCCTGGTTTTCAGGTATTTATTGGAATAAATACAGAAGTGGCTTCCTCTTCCATCCTCAGTGCTGAGTATGGGAACTTTATGGTGAGTAACTCCCCACCCATTCCACAGTTCAAGGTCCACTGTCAAAACTACATCCTTATCATCTCTTTCAGGGTTTGCACACGTTAACTCTAACATTATTCAAATATTTATTTTAATATAACACTAACTCTTAATCCTAACATAACTCAAACATGCTATTTCTACCTCCTTAAATACCTTTTTTTTTCTTGCAAATAGTCCTGCCATGTGGAGTCTTTAGCCAAAGAATGCAGTTTTCATTATTTTCTGGATATTAGTAAGGCAGCTATCTCAGATATTTTGGGGACTCACTTTGACTTTATTCTAATTTCACTGCTGGTCTAATATGTATTTCTTCATTTGGAGCCAGCATTCAAAATAATCTATATGAATAAATGGATAAGATAAAATAAACTTTCCAAGTAAATCCTTAATGTTGTTCATTTTTATACTCTTAAATACCAAATGTTTATTTGCTACATAATAGAAACTAGAATGGTTTTATTAAAATGTAAATAATATGTAATATAGCTTAATTTCTCACATAAGAAAAGTATTCAGAATAGATAATTGCTGCTATTCCCCATCAATTGTTCACTATCTAATAAAATTTTGCTATGTAATTTTCATTTTTAAATCTTTTAATTATTATAAAATTTAACGGGCCTGTGTTATTGCTAATAACAACTAATAGTAGCTTCCTTCTCCTTCTGAGGTAAACTTTCCTTGTCATGCATCACTGTAGGTCTTTTTTCTTTTGCCACTTTTTCCATTCGGTTTCACTCTTTTTTAAAAAAAAATACCACAGAAGTCCTTTGTTTTCATTCTCTCTTTGGAAAGGTATACTGAAGTTTCAAAGGCTTTCAGACACAAACCACATACCTGTGTCTTGAGAAATAGATGCAATGAAGGAGGTTTGATATCTTTGTAATGATAATTTAATGGCTATACTACTAGATGTTAGAAAATTCCTCAAAGTAAAATCCTTGAAACAAGATAACAATGTATGCAGTCATTAAGAATATCTGATAGGCATGGTATGAATCATATATTAAAATGTGTCCTGACTTAAATTTAAAGCATTAGTTTAAACAATTCTCTGTAGAATAAATACTATCATGACCTAGATTTTGATGATTATCTTTCATTCAGTCTGAAAGGAGACCTTCAAACTCACTGCCTAAGGCACTAGTGAGCTCCAGGTTTTACTCACTCATGAAAGAAAAATAAGAGTCACTCTTGAGAAGTGAGAAATCTTACAGTAAAAACTCAGTGTGGGGTTATCTGTGTTTCATTTCAGCAACCACACCTTTGTAAACCCTTAGTTTATTACTATCAACTTATTTGACTCTTTTACCATAATCCATGATTGCAAACTGGCCTTCATAAGTTAGCATTAATGCAACTGAAGTGTTGTTTAAATGTATGCCATTAGGTAATTTTATTTGGGAAGTAATCATTTCTAATTACTAAATTAAAACTGATATGTAAACAAGTAATAATGGCTTAAAGCCTGGAAGCAAGAGATCACGTAAAACCAGTAAAAGGTGACAGTCGACCAGGAGACCAGTAGAATAGGTTTGCCAGGGCTAGATCTCTGGCTCAAATGGAAACAGGGTCAGTGGTGAGGGGGAAATGGAACAGCCTGCCCCAGGTAGGAGCTGTCCACAAAGAAGGCTGCCTGGGACTTCAGTGAGACTTGTTTTACTGTACCTACACCACTGCCATTCTCCAAATTTCAAGTAAATATTAAGTATATATTACAAATTATGTTATGAATATTATTGAGCATAGTGATAATAGCCTATGAGTTTTGATGCTGACAACGCCAAAATCATTTTCAATGTCAGAAGAACGTTTATATATTTATTTAATTTTTTATTACATGTTAACACCTCCCCCTCCATGGTTTTCATCCCATTCCTGATTTTTAATGCAACCAGTATTCCATTATCTCCTAATAGAGACCACCGATACTACGTTCCAGACCTGTTCATTCATTGGCTCCGTGACATGCTCTCCCTGAATATGTCAATGACATCTCAAATGTAACATGTCAAAATAGCACCATGGATTTGACCTCTCTTTGTTCCACCTGAGAAACCCAACTTTACCTCTCTCAGATTTCTCCATTTTGTAAAGGAATCACCATACTTTCTGCTGCTGAATCCAAACGTCTAGGATTAGGTAGACTGCATTCAAATTTTTCTTGACTCTTCTCCTTTTTTAATATATTCCATTTCTACTACTGTGATCAAAGCCACCTCATTATTTCACCTACATTAATGAATGCAACTGCCTTCTGAGAAGTTTCCCTATCCACTCCAGTAGCCCACCCTTCACAAGTAGCCAGGAAACTTTTAAACATGTCAAAAAGATCATGGCACTCTCTTGCTTAAATTCTCCAATGACTTTGTAACATCCCTATAATGAAATCCAATTTTCTTACCATGGCCTAAGGTTCTATGTAGTCACCCTTCTACCTCATCTCATATATGTTCCTCTCCCCTTGGATCACTGCCCTCCAACCAAATGTGTTCTAACCTTGGGCCATGTGTTAGTTTTCTATGCTCTGTAACAAATTGCTAAAAACTTAACAACTGAGAACAACACATCTATTACCTCATAATTTCTGTGGATCAGGGCTTAGCTGGATCCTCTGCTTAGCCAATCACAAGGCTACAATCAAGGCATTGGCCAGGGCTGGGTTCTCATTTGGACTCTCAACTAAGGTAGCACCTGCTTTCTCACTGGTGTGGTTTTAGGAAGCTTTGGGTTCTTTGTGGCTGTAAGATGCATGGTAGCTTGCTTTTACAAAACCAGCAATACATAAGCCCTGGCCAGGTAGCTCAGTAGAGTGTCGTCCTGATATGCCAAGGTTGCTGGTTCCATTCCTGGTCAGGGCACATACAAGTAGCAACCAATGAATGCATGAATAAGTGGAACATCAAAGCCAATAACACGAGAGAGGAAGACTAGAGTGATTCTAATAGCACGATCGAGCCTAATAGCACATTAATCATGGAAGTGACAACTTATCATTTGTGCCATATTCTGATTTTTAGAACCAAGTCACAGATATCACACACAAAGGGGAGGTTGTGGACATGAAAGGAGGCAATCACAAGAGGTACCTGAACTGTCTGCCACATGTCAACATACTAATTTTGCTCCCACCTCTGGAGCTTTGCCTGTTCTATACCATCTACCCATGATGCTCTTCCCCTAGATTGCTCTTCTACCAGATCAGTGCCTGACTTCATCATAGCTTTCTTTCTTTTTTAAAAAAATTTAAATTCTTTATTGTTTAAAGTATTGCATATGTCTCCTTTTCCCCCAATGACCTCTCCCTGGCCATTCCCACCCCCTAGTACATTCCCTCACCCCACCTACTGCCTGTGTCCATGGGTTAAGCTTATATGCATGCATACAAGTCCTTTTATGGTTCCCTTATCCCACCCCTTCCCTGCCTTCCCTCTGAGGTTGGACAGTCTGTTCAATGCTTCTGTGTCTCTAGATCTATTTTTGTTTATCAGTTTATGTTGTTCATTATATTCCACAAATGAGTGAGGTCACGTGATATTTCTCTTTCTCCAACTGGCTTATTTCACTTAGCATAATGCCCTCCAGGTCCATCCATGCTGTTGCAAGTGGTGAGAGTTCCTTCTTTTGTGCAGCAGTATAGTATTACATTGTGTAGATGTACTACAGTTTTTTAATCCACTCATCTGCTGATGGGCACTCTGGCTGTTGCTAAATGTTAGCTATTGTAAATTGTGCTGCTATGAACATAGTGTTGCACATATCCTTTCTGATTAGTGTTTCTGATTTCTTGGGATATATTCCTAGAAGTGGGATTACTAGATCAAATGAGAGTTCCATTTTTAATTTTTTGAGAAAACTCCATACTGTTTTTCACAGTGGCTGCAGCAGTCTGCATTCCCACCAGCAGTGCACGAGGGTCATCATAGTTTTCATTCAGGTTTTACTTCAAATGTCACTTTTACACGGAGGCCTTTTCTAATAGTCCAATCTAAACAAACATCCTCTAACACACACACACACACACACACACACACACACACACACACTACTCTAATTTTATTACCTCATTTTTTTTCTGATTCATAGCCTAGAAAACATCTTATTTATTTACTAGAGGCCTGGTGCATGAATTCGTGCATCAGTGGGTCCCTCAGCCTGGCCTGTGGGATTGGGCTGAAACCGGCTCTCTGACATCCCTTGAGGGGTCCAGGATTGCAAGAGGGCACGGGCCAGGCTGAGTAACCCCACCGGTGCATGATTGGGGCCGGGGAGGGACATGAGAGGTTGGCCAGCTGGGGAGGGGCCACGGGAGGGTTCCAGGGCATGGCTGGCCCATCTTATTCAGTCCTGATTGGCTGGACCCCGATCGGAGCATCTGCCCTCTGGTGGTCGTGCACATCATAGCAACTGGTCAACCGGTTGACTGTCTGCCCCCTGGTGGAAAGTGCACGTCATAGCGAGCGGTTGAGCGGCCTTAGCATATCATTAGCATATGATGCTTTGATTGGTTGAATGGAAGACTGGACACTTAGCATATTAGGCTTTTATTACATAAGATTTACTATCTGTCTCCCATTTCCTCCACTAGAATATCATGCCCACTAGGCCCATTAGACTGGAGACCTGTGTGTCCTGATTAGAACCATATTTTCAGTACTTAGAAGTGATAGGCAATAGCAAAACTAGTATTATTGGCCAAATTTAATGTAATATTCTACTAAACAGCTTATAGTTTATAATTTTACTTGGTATAAAGAATTGAAAGAATTGTAAGATTCCCATTTGAAAAATTTAAAAATAAATTTATCCAACCTTGTTCTAAAAATTAGTCTGCTAATGAGAGTAGCAAAGTGCAAAATGCAGTGCTTGTGAGTCTGAGGTCTGAATTAAAATCTATAATTATTTTCATTTTCTTATTTTAGAAGGATTATGAAGAAAAAATACAACTTATAATTTTATATCTGCAATGATAATTTCATTTCTAAATATATATTACCTATTTACATGAGGTATATTCATGTATATATGAATTTTGCAGACTCTAAGCACAATATTCTATCTTAACTTAGATAATTGCTATGTCTTTTCCAGTTGGAAAAGTAGAAAATTTGAACAGCTGTAATGTTCACTGGGATCAAAAGAGATACTGAAATAAGTTGCTCTGTAAAGTTTCATAGAAGGCAGTCTTCTATGGAAACACTAGCTCAGTGTCTAGTTTACAGCTTTGCAGATTTAAAGACAAATATTTACCAGTTCACCAAGACATAATTAAGAAGTATAAAATGATTTATATTAACCAAAATTTTAAAAAGACTAATTAATATACCTGATTGCC
Organism: Myotis brandtii; assembly: GCF_000412655.1. Classification (NCBI taxonomy): domain Eukaryota; kingdom Metazoa; phylum Chordata; class Mammalia; order Chiroptera; family Vespertilionidae; genus Myotis; species Myotis brandtii. The sequence continues at coordinate 337,608 of NW_005357159.1, forward strand.
TATTTATGTTCAAATCTGTATTTGACAAGGCAAAAATCCTGGGTGTTATTTAGGGCATAACTTCCTATTTAACAGTAGAAAGCAAGTCATAGAAAGTCACAGGTGAGCACAGAATGAGAAAGGAGTCAGATGTCCTTAAAATATACGTCTGCCAAGCTTTGAAAGCCTGCAGGATTGCCATACTCTAGGGCTGTCCCTGGCTAGGTAGGGACTTAGCCCAGCCTCTCTGGAGACTTAGCAAATTCTTCCTCATCCACTGCCTTCTGCTGTTTTTATCAGTCATAACATTGTCTCCTCTAGGTAACTTATATTTCAATGGAATCAATTATCGACACAAAAATACAACTGGGTCTTTATAACCATCAGTCCTCAGTCTTAGTGACAACACTTTACAAGTGATTTCATATAATGCACTACTTTTATAGATGCAGAGCCCTCTTTGGTACCTGTAGCTTCTTATGGAATCAACTATATGCATTATTCTTTACTTAATTAAATAATCATCTGCTTAAATGCTTTTGGTGGCACTAATCCAGAAGAAAGGAAAAAATATTTTCATTCTGAATTTCATCAATATTTTAGAATAATAAGCTATTGGAAAACATCTTCAATTTTCAACTTTTTTCCCCCTCTGGAACAAAAGATGATAGAGGGGAAAATGGAAACACTGAAATTCACGATTTGAGTGTCAGATTTCTTGAAAATATTTTACTCTTCCTTCCATGTGTTGTTGGAACAGTGAAAACTGACGGATGTGCTCTTCTGGAATTTGTGTGTTTAATGAGTTGCTGGATGAGCTCTATCTACTGAGAACGATTATAATGGTGGTTTATTTGATCTTTAACAGCGCTGCCGTCTCCATCTCATCATTCAATATGAATGTTTAAAAACAGAAGAGGTAATTTAGAGAATTTTCTAGGCTTATTATGTATTAGTTATGTATTAGGGAACCAGTAGACATCTTCAACCAAGTAAGTTTCTGTTTCTACAAAAAAATATGCCTTCTATGATTTTCGTGCAAAATTAAGTGCATAAAGTAAGTTCATTTTATTTGTGGTAAACTCTTATTGAGTTCAAACAGCCTAATCAGAGTTTCTTCTTTCCACAAAACCACCCACCTACCATTTCAAAAGCACTTCTGGGATCAGAAGAGAGGAAGGTATGGGACTGAAAAAAAAATAAAGGAAGACACTGAAATATTCAGGAATTTGAGAGTCATTATCTTTTTGTAATTTAATGAGCTTTCTCTAAGTTTTCCTCCCAATCACCAATGGAAAGTTCATGCCACGCATTTCTACATGAACTATATAAAATGCTGTGCTCTTCCTGTTGGGATTGGCAAAGGGCAGCCTGAGTGAAGAGAGAAGCACACGAGGGTTTCAGAAGGCAGGAAGGTGAATCCAGGCTGGACAGGATGCCGAGACCATGCTGCTCTTTCTAGAGCAGGGGTCCTCAAACTACGGCCCGCGGGCCACATGCAAATACAAATATTGTATTTGTTCCCGTTTTGTTTTTTAACTTCAAAATAAGATATGTGCAGTGTGCATAGGAATTTGTTCATAGTTTTTTTTTAAACTATAGTCTGGCCCTCCAACGGTCTGAGGTACAGTGAACTGGCCCCCTGTTTAAAAAGTTTGAGGACCCCTGTAGAGAGGAAGTTAGTGAAAGATAAACTGATTCAGGGAAAGTGAGAATATATAAGCAGCACATTAATGAGGTGCAAGGGACAGGATGGTTGGGTGGATGGCATTGGAAGTTTCCATAATAAATATAGCTTGCTAATCAAAATAACTGCTATTGTCATTAGGTGGCAGTCAATCAGATGATATTAAGAATGTATTATTACTGTGATCTGGAAGAGTTGCTAAGAGACCTCTCACCTTCAAGGGGACCATTCCCATCTACAAAACACAAGTAATCAAAGTCAGTAGAGCATCATAATTAGGAGCAAGGTCTGTAGAGTCAGAAAATCTGAATATATACCAGGTTTGTAGCTTATTCGCTGAATAAACGTAAGCACTACAGCAGAACTTAGTACCTTCTGCACAACCATGGGTAGCTTCACAAAGCAGAGGCAGAGCTAACCCTGCTCAGGCTTGAAACAGTTACTCAAACAGTACAGTCAGTGTCTGGCAGATTGGTGCTGACCTTGAATGCATTCAAGGGCAACATGCTCTAGTCCAGGCAGTAGGAGCCAAAAGTTCTCTGAAATTACCCATTCAGAAGAGGTGGAGAATTAATCAGGATCTTAGTTGTAAAGATCAGAAATCAACTCGGGCTAATATATGCAGATACTATTTTATTAAAATCATATTGGATCACTCACAAAATATTCCTAGAGCTGGAGACCATATATGAAGGTTTGACACAACACCCCAAATCATGCTTCATAATTGGTCCTATGAATACTCTCATGCCACAGAGAGTTTGTGGGCACAGATGCCCCACCTTGGGCTTCTACCTCCATCAATGCTGGCTCAGGGCCCTAGGAAGTGCTGCCTTTGAAAACGGGTCATGATGGCTGCCACTGCTCTCAGCCTTGCCATTCTCTGTATGATCATTATGTGTTTGTATGACTCACTGCTGGTTTTACAAACTGGCTGGGAGCCGGTAACAAATGAGGTATGGATTCCTGGGAAGCCTGAGGTCAGTACCAGAGGAGAAAGAGTCAGATCTGAGCTGTGAGTTTGAGTCCAGAGCAGAGAGAATGAAGAACAGATTGGGAATAGGATGGGAGATGGGCTGTGGTACTGGTCTAGGACTTAGGCCTCTAAGAAGACAAGGACTTCAGGCTAGTTCTCTCTGGTATTGGTGGAGATGGGTCACAAAGCTTGAAGGCAAAGAAGCAGTTGTCTCTTTAGCCTGCCTGTCTTTACTTCAGTGAGTTCACTGAGGATATAAGTTAGCTTTATATTCCTACCCTAGCAGAGTACCTGGCTACTGAAATGCATGGATGGATAGATGGATGAGTGGATTTAGACTTTCAAATTTGGTGCGTAGGACTGCTATTCCATATTTTCCCCTCAAAACTAACTCAGCTTTTATTTATACCTTTATTTAATAAGTTCTTTCCCTCTGAGACTGTACTGGAAGTTGTAGTAGAATTTTACCAAATGTGATATTTGTCATCTTATTTATGACAGTCTTTGAAAATATCATTATATTCTATATTTTTGTTTAGAATCCCCCTTGCATATACACTATTAGATTTTTATCCTTGGAAAATGGGAAACTTCATTTCTGAATTATATTGAAAAAATAATAATAGGCCTCTTAATATATATGTGTGTGTATAGATATACATATATGTGATATTTGTATACATATAACGAGCTGGATAGAAGTATATATGTATATGTTTATTTTTATGTACAGACATAATTAAGGTTTAAGAGATTTGATAACTACTGAAGCATATTATTTTGTGAAGATTTGGCTCTACTTGTAGAAAACATTGCTATTGTAGGTTTATCCAGCTAATGGAGGCACAAGATAATGAGTAAATTTAACAATGAAGCATATTTTCAAATTCAAATGGCATTCTTAATTATGAGCAGATTTAGCAGTCTGCTAGAATTGCATCATAAGAACCAAAAGTAAGACTATGCTGAAAAAAGGGGGCAAATATTTTTAATACCAACTGACATTTATATGACAAATACTGAAAGTTGTTTTTTTGTACACTTTGGATTGAAAACAATGTGACTTACATACATTAAAGGAAAAAACAACTGAAATTAGATTTAAACCAAGGAAATATGCATTAGATAGCAAACAAAGTAGCTTAGGTTTTCAAGGTAGGTCCTGAAGACTTTCCAGGCTTTTTAGAAGTTGATAACTTTAAGGATTTTTTCCCCCAAAGCCCTCAACTTTCAAATGTGCTCTTTCCTAACATTGGTATGCCTGAGTACCATGTCCACAGTCTATCTACTGCTTCTCCTCCACACCTCTTTCATGGTACAAAATCTTGCCAAAGGGACAATTTGAGAATGCATACTTTGCAATCTATTGCTGATTCTATTTGACTAAATCCTAAAAGCTAGTTTTGTAGTTTCTTTTAACTGCAAACACTTATGACAATTACAAGAATGTTATGCATATTGGTAAAAATCTATAAAAAAGACTTTTGACTCTAAATTAAGTATAAAAATTACTTGCAAGCATCAATAAGCAACTGGCTTTTTGTTTTACCTTAGAACATCTAGTGCGATACACACTGTTTATGTAAGATCAATAAATATTGACTAGATTTCTCCATCTAATTTATTCTACAAATGGAAAATATTTAAACCTCAAAAATATTTTATAGTTTCAATGAGTTCAGAACATATCATCATTGGACATAAATAGAATATTTTGGCCTCACATTTTTTAAAATATATTTTTATTGATTTCAGAGAGGAAGTGAGGGGAAGAGAGAGATAGAAACATCAATGATAAGAGAGAATCACCGATAGGCTGCCTCCTGCAAGCCTCCCACTAGGGATCGAGCCCTCAACCCAGGGCATGTGCCCTTGACTGGAATCGAACCAGGACCCCTTAGTTCGCAAGCCAATGCTCTAACCACTGAGCAAAAATCAGCTAGGGCTGGCTTCAAATTTTTTAGTGAATTTTATCAAATCTCTATGTAGCGATAGAAAATAAATGTAATTATATATGCTCTTTAGTGCAATTTCTTAATTGAATTTTAGAGTTTCAGCTATTACTTTAGAAAATGTATAATGTTCTAAAATGTTCAATGTGAAACTTGATATTATCTTTAATGCTTACTAATTTGTGTTTTTTAAAACAAATTTTATTATTTTATTTTTTATCACCTAATACTTTCTTAATTATTGTGTAAACTAGTATTCTGTAGTTGTAAGTAATAGAAATCAACTCTGGTTAACTTTAGAAAAATTAATTTATTGGAGCGGTATCAGAGGCCTACAGAGTCATTGTGAAGCTGTGAACTAGACTTGGGAAGGGCTGATATCAGGCAGATCCTACACCTGGAAACCAACAACTGTCACTGTTACCACAGGGCAGGACACAGCTTCAAGAGGAGATCAGAGACCATCATTCAGATCAGCCTCCAAAATCCAAAGATATACATATAAGCATTTTGGTTAAATATGCAAATTTCAACAAATTATCTTTTACATTAGAATACCTATTCATCTAAGCTATCGCCAATCCTTACTGATGTGAAAGACACCTGTATTTCCATAAGATATATATTTTTCCTTTTGCAAGTATTTATATTATCAAGGCATGGAATTACCTGCTACTTCTTGCTCTCCATGTTCTATTAGACTACTTGCCAGGGCAGTGATCCAGCATAATATTCTGTGAGATGGTAAGATAATTAAGGTCCCTGAAAACTAAATTGCAGCAAAGAGCCAGAGTTGACAGATTTCTGAGTTGGAAAATAAAAGTACACTGCTAACCCTCCTAGGTAACAGCAAATTGCTTCTTTTTTCTTGCTATCAATCAGAATATGGGGTGGGGGCAGTAGATGCTACCTAACAGCAAGAAGGCTCTATTAGAAACAGTAGCACAATTTGTGTTACCATCTGGTCAACCTTTTATTCTTTAAGATATACATCTATGTTGTGCAGCTAACACAGATCATTAAAAAAGAATAGTCAAGGAGTTATCACTCCTAAAATTTTCAAGTCTGACATTCCCCCAGAAATGCAGTATTGCTTTTGATTTACTATTTTGGTAGGAAAGTACAAGGTTAGCTGGCAGCTGATCTGTGGTAGCTTTTTGTTTATTTATCTCCAGGGATGCCTGGAGCCATGATACTCCCTTTGGCCAAGATAGGAATAAATGTACTCGCTAGTGATATATAATGTGCTATTTAAAGGTTGAAGCTCCCTTAATTTACCTGTACTACCTTGTCTACCTTGTTTATTAAAAATATATAGTTGATAATCTGCATCTGTTTTACCTGATTATATAGCCTGGTGTTGGCTATGTGATCAGTGGTATATAAAAGACCCTTTGGTGAAAAGGAAAGCCTTGTACACTGTTGGTGAGAATGTAAATTTATATAGCCATTATGGAAAATTAAAACTAGAACTACCATATGACTGGCATTCTCACTTGAGGTATATAGCCAAAGTGACCTTCAATGGATGAATGGATGAGTGGAAAAGAAAAATGGAAGATATATATATATATAGATATAGAATAGATATAGATAGATATCTATATATATAGATAACT
>NW_005357159.1:343858-344541 GCF_000412655.1 Myotis brandtii
TATGGTTAATAGAATGACTTGTATTGCTGGCTCCCTCACCTACAGTGTGTGACAGGAGGCAATGAATATAAGCCTTGCTTTCTAGCACAGCTATATTTGGGAATAAGCAACAGGCCTCACTCTCTTGACTTGTCCTCTGTATGTATGAGAGAATGAGCAAAGAACTGAGCTTCCTTGCACTTACAAGTGAGAGATGAAGTGGAATGATGGGCTGAGATTAACAGGCTGACATTAATCAGTGTAAATATAAAATCTTGAGTTTCGGGTAAAAAAGCACATGCACACACACACAAGATTCTATAAAGAGATCTTGGGTTTTTAGCTCACCACAACTCAAAATTAGATTTTCTTTCTGGAGAAAGAAGGGAAAAGATGGTTCTGGCTGCAACTAAGGCTGAGGATGAGGGGAACGAATTGACTTAACTAGCTCGCTAAAGTGGCATCAGGTCATGGGGGTCACGAATGCCAACCTGAGTGTTTTTCCATCAGTCGCGTGGACAGCAGAGAAATGTTGGTGAAATATTGAGAATGCAGCGCCATGAAGGAAATGTCTCAGGGCGGCAAATGCCAGGCCGTTGGTCTGGTCCTAGAACGAATTTCTGAAAGCGGTCTCACTTTTGAAAGCTGCCTTGTTTGAAAAGCCTGCAGGGTCTAAGGGCCTCCCTGCTCCCCCTCCCCAGCCC
>NW_005357159.1:344683-351146 GCF_000412655.1 Myotis brandtii
ATCCCTGGAGACGCTCCGGCGTCTGCTCGCCCAGCCCTGGCTTCGCCAAGTCCTGAAAACAAGAAGGGAAGTCGGGGCAGCACCGGGGCCCTGCACCTGCCATTGGTGGAGGAGTCACTGAAGGGGAATGGAAAACCAGAGTTCCCCAGAGCCAGTCCACCGAGGTTCGTGACGCAGGGACAAGGCAGGGGCAGGGCTTCCACAGCTCCCAGGAGAGGCGGGCAGTGCCTTCCCTGCCCCCCACGGACCTTCCTCGCTGGTCTAGAGACTCCCCTCAGAGTTCCTCAGCTGGGGCCCTGGCTCCGCAGTGCACCTGAGCCTGTGAGGACAAATTATTAGTTGGCCTGTTTAGAACCAGGCAGGAGCAGACAGGGACCTGAGGTGTCCTCAGTTTGGGTAAAGGTAACGCAATCTCAAAAGTCTGAGCGATCAAGTGGTTATCCCTAATGTCGCATTTGTATTGGAATAGAGGGTGGGGCAAAAATAGCTGTGAGCACCTGAAACATAGAGTTTATTCTTTATTAATTATTGTATTATTTTACATCTGAACAACTGTAAACCGACTTTTGCCCCACCCTGTAACATAACAATAGAGGTAGTGGCATTTCATTGGTTAGTGATTAATTTATCCCATAGTGTCTATACTTTTTTTTAAAAGTTCCTCTAACCTCATAGTAAATATTTGGTATTTGTTGTATGAATAACTTATTTCATGATGTGGGGCAGGGAGAGAAATTGTTCTATTAACTAATTTAAATTTTTTTTCCTTCTCTCCTTCGCTATTATTCTTTACTTCCTGATTTTCAGGCTGAAGTCTAGCTTGGAAAGATCTTCAGCAGAAACCTCCATTGTAAGTCAAGTGAATCATGCCTGTCTTCAAACACCTTTACTAATGTATATTTTGATTAACCCTCAGTAAATGTCCATTAGTAGGAAATTGTGTATTTAAAAACTTACCTAATTACCTCCCATGGAGTGCTAGAAGTGTCCAAAAATTATGATGTAGGGGATAAAAATTTAGTGGCTCTTCAAACTCATGCTAATTTTAAAAATTCTTTTTGGGAGCGTATTTATTTGTATTTCTTCGGTAGTTTTCTTTAAACTTTCATAGTAAGAGAACTTGTGGTGATCATATGAAAAGTTCTCATTCTTATAAATGGTTTTGAACATAGTAAAATCCTATTTATTTTGTATTCTCTTGATGACAACTAATAAATTTGCTTGCTGAGGTTTGTTGGCTTTTACCCTAAAGTGACTGAATTCTGGAGACAGTGGTCAGCCTCAGGCACTGTCACTCCTAAGTAGACTGTCTACACAATGCTAGGCCTCCCCTCCTCCCTGTGTATTTCCTGATGAGGATCTCTCCTGGGAGAGTGGGCAACAACAGGGTTACTCTTTGAAGAATTGTACTTGGAGGCCAGAGATTTAAACTCACACTGTGGGACACATTCAGCCTGACTAGCACTCTCAAACCTTTCATCCCGTGTTTCTCCATTCTCATCTGTCCTTGCATGTGGGGGCCAAATTTAGAAACTAAATATGACTGATACAAGAGCCAACCAGCAGATCAAAGAATCCACCAAGGATGAATTGGCTTCAGGCAGCCTTTTGATCTTTGTCTCAGCCCCCGTGGTGCCACATGCAGCGAGGCCCACTTAGAATTCCCAGGTGATTCTAATGTGCAGCCAAGGTTGAGAACCACTGCTCTAGCTGGTACCAAAACGAGCTTAGCCCCAGGAGCTGAGGGGGAAGCAGTCTGTGAGGAGGACCCAGAGGCAACCCTCCCCCCCCCCCTGTCACTGTGAGCTGTTTTAGAGGTAGCCTACCACCCTCCACAGGGCATTCAAATTAATGTCTTGATTCTGTTTCTTTGTTACTAATGTTGTGGCCCCACCCCATAACAAAGAAACAGAATTTCCGGAGGATGAGGCCCAGAAATCAGGATTTTAAAAAGATTCCCAGGTGATTCTAATGTGCAGCCAAAGTTGAGAACCACTGAACTCGAGAAATACCTCTCCTTCTCTCCCTTACCGGAATCTGAACCATTGCCCTTCCTGCCTTTGCTCCCATCTTGTGTGATTTCCTCTGTGGTCTTGAGCTAGGAGAACCCTGATGAAGTGCCATGGTTAAGGGTGTGTTCCATTTCTGCTTCAGGCTCGGGTAGTTTAATTCCTCATGATTAGAGATCACCTAGGAGCTGGGGATACTGGCCATACCAGGAAAACGATACAGCTCAATTTAACAAACAGCAAAAGGCTTTCTTCACTCTGCAGGTAAAAAGTAAGCCTGAAATAACAGGCCCCAAAGCATGCTTGCATTTTTTCTCACTTATATTTCCTCTGGCTGCGTCTATATGCTAGATTACAACTATTTTCTAATTCAGCATAAATAAGACTGTATTTATAAAAAAAGATAGTGATTACTTAAATGAGAAAATAATTTGTTACAGGATCCCTTTAAATATTTAATGCATTTCAAATATTAAGTGTGCAAAATTTCAGTACACACATTATCTATTATGGAAAATAAAATATGTGGCCATGTATTGTGAAAAACAAAAATCCCCTTTTTCAAAAGGCATAGGCAAGGTAAGGTGTGGGGTTTAGAGTGGGGAGGGAGCCTGTTTAACTGCCACCCTAACTCTGGCCTGAAACTTTGCAGCATAGATTGCTTGAGGGATATTTTCCCCAATATGCAGTTAATACCTTTTTTCTACTTTATCATTCAGCTCTGATCACCCCCCATTCAGAGTTTGTGCCTTGAGGCTTGCCAGCAGGGCTTGCAATACTTACATTAAACTAAATTTAAGAGTAAAGGTGCTCCTGCTGCTAATGTTCTCAGATCAGAGGAGAGCAAAATGAAGGAACTGGAAGCTGAAACTTTAATGGTAGGAAACGTTGACTCAAGTTGTTAGGAGGGAAAAAATCACAGCTGATCTGTGTGACAAAGAAGACCTGTTCCTCTCCCTGTATGACAGTGATGGCGAACCTATGACACGCGTGTCAGAGGTGACACACGAACTCATTTTTTTGGTTGATTTTTCTTTGTTAAATGGCATTTAAATATATAAAATAAATATCAAAAATATAAGTCTTTGTTTTACTATGGTTGCAAATATCAAAAAATTTCTATATGTGACATGGCACCAGAGTTAAGTTAGGGTTTTGCAAAATGCTGACACGCCGAGCTCAAAAGGTTCGCCATCACTGCAATAGACCAATATATGGAGACAACCTAATTATCCATTGATAAAGAAATGAATAAAGGAAACATGGTATATTATAAAATACTAGAGGCCTGATGCACGAAATTAATGCAAGGGCCTTGGCCCTGGTCCCCTGCTCGCCGCGACTTTGTCTGGAAGGACATCTGGTCTAATTAGCATATTATGCTTTTATTATTATAGATTATTTAGTCATAAAACAGAAAGAAATTCCTACTTTATGAGAAAGCATGGACAAAACTTTAGGGCATTATGCTAAATGAAATAAGTCAGACAGAGAAAGACAAATATTGTATTATCTAGGTTATACATGGAATCTGGAAAAACAGAACTCACAGAAACAGAGAGTAGATTGGTGGTTGCCAGGAGCTGGAGGATGGAGGAAATGGGTGAAGGTGGTCAAAGGGTACAAACTTCTAGTTATGAGATGAGTAAGTTCTGCTCTGCCAGTGTGGATCAGTAGTTGAGCATTGATCCAGTCACCAGATCAATTCCCAGTCAGGGCACAATGTTTGCTATAGATCGTCTATATATTGTGTTTTTTGTGTATTGTCTGTTTCCCCCCACATCCACTCCTATATTGTAAATTCACAAAGTCAGAGATCTTTGTCTTTTTGTTCACTGTTGTATCTTCAACACCTAGAATAGTGTCTAGCACCAAGTAGTACCTTAATCCGTTGAATATGTTCAAGGTCTAGATTGATGATGATTTACCCTATGTCACAAAGGTAGTAAATCCTGGAGGTAAATAATGTAAAAACCAAAAACAAGCCTTCCTGTTGCTTGGTGGGGCTCATGGTAGAGGTCAAAACTGATGGACATAGTGGTGGTGGAATCAAGAGGCTCTGGCTTTGGGGTGCCTTTCTATTTAACAGTAAAAGTGTGGGTTCTTTGGCACCTAAAAGCCCTCACAGCATGTGACAATTTCATCATTCTATGTCCACTGACATTGTTTCCACACTTCTTTCTCTTCGGAGTAAGGTTTAGATAACTTGGTTTGTTTGGTTTTTTTTTAAATATATTTTATTGATTTTTTACAAAGAGGAAGGGAGAGGGATAGAGAGTTAGAAACATCGATGAGAGAGAAACATCCATCAGCTGCCTCCTGCACACTCCCTACTGGGGATGTGCCCGCAACCAAGGTATATGCCCTTGACCAGAATTGAACCTGGGACCCTTGAGTCCACAGGCTGACGCTCTATCCACTGAGCCAAACCGGTTAGGGCTCGATAACTTGGATTTATAGACTCACTTTTTTTAAAAAAACAAAACATTTTTAAAAAATATATTTTATTGATTTTTTACAGAGAAGAAGGGAGAGGGATAGAGAGTTAGAAGCATCGATGAGAGAGAAACATCTATCAGCCGCCTCCTGCACACCCCCTACTGGGGTTGTGCCCGCAACCAAGGTACATGCCCTTGACCGGAATCGAACCTGGGACCCTTCAGTCCGCAGGCCGACGCTCTATCCACTGAGCCAAACCGGCTACGGCCTCACTTTTATTATTATCACTCGTCTTCCCCACTGTGACTAATTGCATTTCCCAAAGATGGCCCCTATAATATCGTTCATCTCACATTCTTTCTGTCAATGTGACTTTGATGCTCTCTCATCAACTGGGGGTTCTATATTCACTAGCTTTGAATTCACAACTGGGGGGCCTATTATTACAGCAGAAGTGATGCTATGTAACTCCCAAGGCCAGGCCCTAAACGGGGAACAGCTTCCACCTGGCTTTTCTTAGGGATACTTGCCTTTGGACCCCTAAGCTGCCAAGTAAGAAGTCTAGGTTTGCCATGCTGTGAGGAAGCTCAAGCCATATGGAAAGGCCACTTGTACATATTCTGCCAGAGACCCCAGTTGATGTCCCAGCTAATAGTTAGCATCAACTATCAGATATAGGAGTAAAGACACATACAGATGCTTTCTGCTTCCCCTCATTGAGTTACCCCCAACTTCTAAGTCTTCCCAGCAGAGGTCCCTGCCATTGTGCAGTAGTGAAAAGCCAATCCATTGTGCCTTATCCTAATTCCTGACCACAAAAAGTGTGAAAGATAATAAAATGATTATTGTTTGAATTAATCTTTTTTAAAACCACTGTGTTTCGAAGTGATTTGTTACACTGTTTTCTTTGTGTGTCTCTCATGACAGCTGTCTCCATGTTGAGAATTATTCTTGGCATCTGTCCTTTCTAAGGGAAAGCCTTTATTTGTGAATGATAAAGTTTTTTAGAAAATAGAAAAATATGAGCAATTTTCAATTATTGATCATAGCAGGCAAGCAAAGCATGAACATTTGAAATTCGTAGCTGCCCTAAAAATCTTTACTTTTTAATTGCAATCATTTCTCTTATACCAACACTCCTGATTGACTGAATTTTCAACTCATTAATCAGATTTTCTCCTTCATGGTAGAGAGGCAGACAAGTAATAAATTGGCCACAAGGCATCTAGTAGAGGAAAATAATGAGAGAAGTAACCTGTGGAATTCACTCACTGAGTATCTGCCCCTATAATGAATAACAGAGCTATAGCTCTGTGTACACCCAGGCATTCTCAGCTCAGATGATAGACTGTGGATCTAACAATGTCCTAAAATATTCTTTGAAAGATTTATTCTTTAAAATACCATTTCTGTGTGTGTGTGTGTATGTGTGTGTTTATTTGTAGTCTGGAATGACGACCCTACCCCCACTGCCCATGTCACGCCCCAAGCTTACAGCCTTAGCCAGAGAGAAGCTGCCATGCTCCCCCAGAACAACGCCACGGTACGTGACCCTGGTTTTCATTTCTCTTCCTACAGAATAAACTCCTTCCTGTAAGAATGCTAATAACATGTCTCAGAAAACAAGGTGTTTAAAGGCAAAAGTATATTGTTATATTTAGAGTATTCAAATGTGTGGTGTTAAAAGAATTGGTGGACTTCACTTAAATATTAAGAATATATTTATTTAACAAGCTAGTGCTCATTTGATAATTTTATTTCATACTAGAAGCCCGGTGCACAGATTCGTGCACCGGTGGGGTCCCTCAGCCTGGACTGTACCCTCTGCAATCCAGGATCCCTCAGAGGATGTCGGAGAGCCAGTTTCAGCCTGATCCCTGCAGGCCAGGCCAAGGGCCCCCACCGGTGCACAAATTTATGCACCAGGCCAGTTTTGGCCCAATCCCCACAGGCCAGGCCAAGGGACCCCACTGGTGCACGAATCCATGCACCGGGCCTCTAGTATGCATATAAAA
>NW_005357159.1:351277-422015 GCF_000412655.1 Myotis brandtii
AGAACGGTCACTTAGATAGATAGATAGATAGATAGATAGATAGATAGATAGATAGATTGATTCCCATTATATCATAGTTGCTATAAAGCTTTGAAAATACATTTTTTTAAAAAAATGTGTATGGAGAACAAAATGCAGAAGCTTTAGGAATGAATAGTGTCTGGCTTCCAATCCACAAGGTCCTGAATACTGATTTCTGCTTTGGGGGAAGGAAGACACAGTCTTACTACTAGGGAAGATTGGCAGGCACGATTTAGCTCCTAAAATGACCGTGGGGCCTGCAAACACACCATCTAACTGCTGCTGCCAGTGAGGGGCTGCAGAACCTCAGAGTTGTAGCCCAGAAACTGCAGGACAGAGAACTTGATGTATTTTGTCACAATTATGAATATTAACTAATATTGCATTTATAATTGTATTGATGTTTAATAATGCACATACTCTTTATCAATATAAATAATTTGCATATCTTGGTCTGATTATTTTCTTTACATACATGCTTTTCAATTCCTGCCAAGCATAATGATCAAAGACAGTATTATGAGACTACTTTGTTCTGAAAAACATCATACCTCATTTTTAGTATTTCTGGGAAAGACCAAAGCCCCTGGACCAAATAAATACATTTAGCTAGACTACATAAAAAACACTTTTATAATAGCAAATCAAATTTTATTTTCAAATTTTTCAAAAAATAATTTTTATAAATACATAATTCCAGGATATATATTGTTATGGTGGTATAACTGGTTTATTATATTATACAAAGATGCATATGTATATATACTAGTATATATATTTTACTTTTGAGCAATGTGAAATATTAACACAGCCTGAAAAAGATTCTTCTTATTCTTGTTTTTAATTATTGAAATTACATTTCCTTTACAATATGAGTAAAAATATAGCCAATCTCACATCTCCAAAATAAGATGGATTTTCAAAGAAAACTTTTTCTTGTATTTGTATTGAATAAAAACATTTTTTATCCTAACCATTTAAAGCAAAGTTTTGTATCAACATTCTCCATTACTTTCGAATAAAAATAGATAATTGTTCAGTTCCATACTCCTATGCTTATAAACTATTAATAATATGCTTATATTTAAAGGTTCAAGGGAGTGTAAAGAATAAAACACTATACATGTAATATATTTCTCAGTAAAGTGTTCTTAAAATCACTTTGAACTTTTAATAATTATTTGAGTTTTATCTATAACTTAAAAAAACACTCAAGCAGCATTTCAGAGCAAATTTGTTAATGTTTGGAACAAATAAATGTTACACATTTGTATCCAATAGGTAGTCTTAGTTCAAGATTCTGTGCCAAACAGAATATGACTTCATGAAAGTTATACTGTGAAACAGCATGAGTAAAATGGAAGATCTCCTAAATTTTGAGTAAAAAAATTCCATTAATTAAAAAATGCAGATTATTTTAATGTGTTTGGTTTTTATTTGTTTACACACTGGATTTAATATTCTTCCCTGCCTCTTTCATATGAGAAAATGAAAATTTAGAAATTATCAATCAATAACCTTACTCTACAGCTACTACAGAACATTTATTATATATGGTTTTATGCCCTGAATATTTGTGTTCTCCTGGTGGCATTTTATGTTTGGTAGCTTTTCTACTCGATAAGGCAGTGCTTTATTATTTCTTTCCATTTCATTTAGGTCTGAGTTGATCAAAGAAAAAGATGACATAGATCATTATCTGGAGGTGAAGTTAAAAGGATTGTCAAAAGAGGAGGTTGCTGCGTAAGTATAACCTCTTAAAGGCACTTTAATATAAAGTTTGTTTCTTTTGTCTTGATTCCTTATTGAAATTTCAGTTTTCCTGTGCAGTACACCTTTTCATTGGAACTTGACATTTAAAAATTAAAGCTCATATTAAATAGTGATAAGTCATGTCTATTGATCTTACACATATCAAAGTCTTTAATTTTATGGCTCTCAAAATTCTCATATTTACCAAGCTATTATACTGTCACATTTGTAATATTTTAGTTAAATCTGTGCCGTTAATTGCTTATTAACCTCCATTTTAAGGTGTGTTGCCTCCATGTGGGTGAAAAAAAGCTTTAAGAGAAAGATTCATATATCTTTTTTTCCTAGTGGTTAAAAAATAATTCTTACTAATGTGTTTCCTCCCCAACCCAGAACCCACAAAAGATTTAATGAATCATAGTTTATTGGTTAATTTTTAAATAATTCTAAATTGTATGAATTTAGTTTTTAAATAAACAATGTAAACTTTGCCATTTTACCACTAGTTAGAAGCTAATTTATGTTGAGTGTAAAAACAATTTAAAAAATCCATGTAGGTTAGTGATAAATAAATAGAAAAATAGCTAAACAGGTTTATATTTCTTACCTATAGACTTGGTGATTCTGTTATCAGATCTTTAGTTGTAAGCATTGAAAAATCAAATCTTACAAATGCATGTGCATCTTGTAGAATTCATTAAATCATCCAATTAAAATATTTTATGAAGAAATACTTTAAAAATTATATTAGTATTGTCCAGGACTAATGAAAAAGTATTCCTAATGATATTTTTGATATATATTTTTATATAATCTAAAATTCTAAGTTTCTTGATGTATTTCCTTTTATCAGATATTATTTTGCCAATTTGAATATGACAGAAATAGGGAATAGCTCATTCTGTCGGTAGATACTTTATTTTATGGAGTGACAAAATTTTACAGTAGCTGTAAGCACTTCTTCCTTGGAGCTCTACTGACTGCCATATGTAGTATCTGAGACCTTTTGTTAAATGCTCTTCTGGTTGTTAATTTGTTAACTTCCCATGGTAGCCTGTTGGGTAAAATTAAAGGTCAATATTGTCTGATTACGTACTTCTTAAAAGAAAAGTACATATGAGTGACACTTGCATTCTGATTTAAATATAAGAACACCCAAACAGCTGTAAGTGGCTTAAGAATTTGGGCTTTAGTTTGGAATTAAACTTCTTCTTCAATAATTTAACAAGCTGGAAATCCATATATGTAAAATCTGCTAAGCTCTCAGTCGGTATTGAAGAAAACTTTGATCTAAGACAATGCAAAATAGGCTATATTGATGCGTATCCTCTTAATAATATATTTTTTCACTAAAGAGATTACCAGATTGATTTTAAATTCAACAAGTAGCACTGGGTAAATTTCAGTCCTTAATATTGCATTTTTCTTAAAGCTACCCATCTGTCTTTAAAGTATTCAGACCTTCATTAAACAGCACCCTCTCTCATCTTCCAGCTTTAGTGTATTGCCATTCCTTTGGCCTAGAATGTATTTTCCCTTTACCATGTCCTGGCTGACTGTTACTCATTCTCAACTATATTAGGTAACCTTGCTAGCCTAATACCTGTAATGAGACCTACTCTAAGACCTACAATACCCAGAATGCCTCCCATCATGGCACTTACAGCTTTGTATCGATATGGCTACTTTGTGTCCTCTCCTAGACCAGTGATGGCGAACCTATGACACGCATCTCAGAGGTGACACGCAAACTCATTTTTTTGGTTGATTTTTCTTTGTTAAATGGCATTTAAATATGTAAAATAAATATCAAAAATATAAGTCTTTGTTTTACTATGGTTGCAAATATCAAAAAATTTCTATATGTGACACGGCACCAGAGTTAAGTTTAGGGTTTTTCAAAATGCTGACACACCAAGCTCAAAAGGTTCGCCATCACTGGCCTAGACGATCAGCTCCAGGAGGGCTGGAGCCATGGATGCTCACGTGTGTCTTTAGTGCTCGTACCTGTCTCACAGGTTTTGAGCCAGGTACGAGGATATCAATGGGTGGTGAGCATTTGTCCCTTCATCGCCTTGTACATGTGCCCTGTCTAAAATGCCCTCCTCTTTCCCCACTCCTGTGTACTTGCTAAGCTTTTTCTCTTCCAGCCTCAGCCTGCTTCTTGCTCTGTGAGGCCTCCTTTGGCTCCTCCTCACCCACATGCTCGAGTTCAGAGCTCCTGCTTGAACTCTCTTTAGTAACCACTGACAATCATGTTTGCGTGGGGTTTTTCCTTCCTGATTAATGTTTAACAAACTATAGAATGTGACCCATTAGTGGATAGTGGTTATGACCCATCTGTTTGGGGATCATGACCAGCATTTAAAAAAATGAAAGGGAGGAGAGTAGAATAGAGCTTTAGAAAGGCATGCTTTGCACAGAGTAAGGCTAATATTGGGAGGGCGCCCAATGTAATGAAATAGAGTGCGGGTTCTACTACCAGACTCCCCAGACGCCAGCTTCACACTACTAGCACTGGTTGATTTTGGCTGAGCACTTAACCTTCCTGTGTCTCACTTTCCTCATCTGAAAAAAATAGGGATAATAATGATAGGGCCTGGCTCATTCATAGTTATGAGGATTGAGTTGTTATTTATTAAGAGATGGGAACATTTTGAGTAGTATTGGTCTTGAACTTTTGCTTCATAGACATGCATAAAGCAAATACATGTGTACATGTACTGAATGGTAATAGAAAAGTCTTTCTTACTGTGAATTGCCATAGGAAAGGACTCTGCTCTAGACTTAGAGTCCTTTGCAAGCAGGGATTGTTTTTCATTCTCCTTTTAAGACTCTTCTGACTTACACAAAATACCACTTTATTGCTTGCTTACTTTCTTTGTAGGAAGGATTGAAGAAATTTAAAGTTAACGTTTTATATTACACAGCTGTCAGATTATAAATAGAAAATAAAAGGCAAATGAAGGAGAAGTAGGTAAATATGCTTCCCACTAGAGTTAATATAGTTCCCCTGAGGAAACATTAAGTTTCACTCTGAACTCCTGGGCAGACTGGGCAAAAAGGGAGAGGTAATGGACTATGCATTTCTCATTACCTGAGGAAAGGAAACATATCAATTCTTCAAGAGAAACAAGCTTTTCCCTGATAATAAATTCCAAAAGGAAGTTATCACATGACATCATATAAGGAAAATGGAGCAACATATTATAACTTTGCATACCTAATAAATAACAAAATGGATATTTTGCTTGTCATAAATATTATATCTCTTAGATAGGTTTTACTTCAAGCAAGATAGCAATGGGTAAGATATGTTAAATGAATCCTGTAAGCTGGTCTGTTTTAAGTGATCCTTACAATAGCCCTGTGAAGAGCTGACATTGCTGCCAGAGACCAAGGCAGAGAGAGGGTCAGTAATTTGACCAGGGGGATCTAATGTTATAAATAAGCTGAAGCAATAAGATAGGAAAAATGATTCATAGAGAGGAAGGAATGACTAAGCGAGACAGAAAATGGATTAGTCATACATGGGAGATCAGAATTCCAGATTCCTCCGAATTCCCATTAGCACTGTGGCTCTGGAACCTCCCTTCGGGTTTACGTCATGAGGATGCGGTCATTCTGTAATCCTGATTCAGACATCCATAAGCTCCCTTTAAGCTTGTCTGCAACAACCTCTTATCCTACAACCAGAGCAGCCAGAGAAATATATTACTAGACAGGGAATTGTCTTAAAAATTTAGTTTAGTGGGTTTTTTCCCACTGGAAGATCAAGATCAAAATGGATAGCTAAGCACATTTCCTTCCTATATTTGAATTTACAACGTAGATGTACAAAAGATGGTAAAGTCTCAACATAATGAGAAAGAAGAGGAAAAAAAATGAGAGCTTCCAGGATTTCCAGATATGTATTTTAAGAAAGCAGTTGGAATATTACCAAGGATAAAAAGTGACATTTCATAATGATGAAAAGAGGTGGTTTATCAAAAAGACATAATCCTAAATGTTTATGTTCCTAATGACAGACTTCAAAATACATAAAACAAAAAAATGATAGAAAGAAAAGGAGAAACAGATAAGTCCACAATTACAATTAGAGATTCTAACACTGCTCTCTCAATAATTGATAGAAAAATTAATATTATGGAAGACTTGAACAATACCATGGATCAGCTTAATTGACATTTAGAGAACATTCCACAACATCATAACACACACTATTTTCAAATGTACATTGAACATTCACCAAAGGAGATTATATTCTGAGCTATAAAATAAAACAAAAATGAAAGGATTTATATCCTACAAATTATTTTCTCTTACAACAATTAAATCAAGTTATAAATAATAGCAGGAAGATCTCTGGAAAACCCCCCACCCAAAAGAAATTTTTTTTGGAAACTAGACAATATACTTGTAAATAAACCATGGATCAAAGAAAAAAATCACAAGGCAAATTAGAAAATATTTTGAACTGAGTAAAAGAGAAAACATGGTATGGAATACAGCTCAAGTAGTGCTAAAGGGACGTTTATAGCATTAAAATGCTTATATAAGAAAAATAGAAATGTCTAAAATCAGTGTCCTAGGCTTTCATTTTTTAAAAAAATAGAAAAAAATTATTTAAACTTAGCAGAGGAACAGGAATAGTGAAGTGAGAGCAGAAAACAAAAACATTAGAGAAAAATCAATGAAACTAAAAACTAGTTCTCTTAAAATATCAATAAAATTGATTAGCGTCTAGTCAGACTGGTCAAAGAAAAAGGGAGGAGACACAATAAACCCTTTCAGAAATGAAAAGACAAATCAGTATAGATTGTCCTAATATATAAAGAGCCAGGATCCGTCATGACTGAAACATCCAGATGGACGACCAACCACCAGGCTAGGGTGCTGGCCAGCACGGCGGAAGTCAGTCCTGGATCCCAGTGGCCCGCAGCGGGAGCCAGTCCTGGGTCCCAGCGGTTCGTGGCAGAAGCTGGTCCTGGGTCCCGGTGGCCCATGGCACAGCAGCGGGAGGGAGCTATAGGCCCCGGCCGCCTGCAGCACAGCGGTGGCAGGAGGGAGCTGTGGGAATGGAGCCATGCTGCCATTGAACTGGCCTCTGGGGCCCACCCCCCACCCACAGGCTCCAGGGAACTGGCATCTTGGTCCCTACCCCTGGCCCTCAGGCTCCAGAAACTGGAGCCATGCTGAGATTGGACTGGCCTTTTGGTCCCTCCCCCCTCCCACAGGCTCTGGGGAACTGGAGCCATGCTGCGATCGGACTGGCCTCTTGGTCCTTACCTCCCCCAGCCCACAGGCCCAGGGAACCAGAGCCATGCTGTGATGGGACTGGACCCTACCCGAGGGGTTCCAGATTGTGAGCGTGCAGGCTGGGCTGAGAGACCCCCCCCTGAGTGCACGAATTTTTGTGCACTAGGCCTCTAGTACAAATATAAGAATGCTACTTAGGGAAAAAGCATTATGCTGATAAACAACTTATATGGAATGGCTAAATTTCTTGAAAGACACTGCCAAGTTGGCTTAAGTAGAAATAAATAAAACAGAAGGTTTATCTCCCTTAAAGACATTGAATTAGTCATTTAAAACCTCATAAAGAAAATTCCATGTCCATATGGCTTCGCTGGTGCATTCTACCTAACTTGTGAGGAGGAAATAAGGCCAATTTGGCTCATATTCTTCAAGAAAATAGAAAAGGAGGAAACACTTCTGAACTTCTCCCAGACTGGAATTACCCTGATACCAGAATGAGGAAGAGCCAGTTCATAAAAGGAAAACTATAGGATAATATCTCTCATGAACAATGATGCAAAAAATCTTAAAGAAAAAAATTCAAAATGAAACTAAATAAATAGAAAAACCTCTGCTTCAAGAAGCCTCAATCTTATGTAAACAAAAAATATTACACGAAGTGTATGTTCTTCCAAAGTAATACATTAAAAGGTCTTTTTCTGGACACAAAGTGCATTATGTACACTATCTGTACTTTGCTTTTTGTATTAATATATTTTGAAGGTCACTACAAAAAAATCTTAAAGTATAGTAACAGTTGGCCTGAGTTCCTGCCAGGGAGGCTGTGCACCATGCAAAGTCCTTTTCATTTGGCCTTGGTGCAAGGAATACCCAGCCTTGCTCTCCTGACCCACACTCCTCAGAAGGAAGCCTACAAACAGAGGGAGTGCAAGCATGCTTACCTGTGTTAAGAAACCTAGAACTTCACCATGGCTGGGGTGGCTCCGTTGGTTGAGCATTGGTTCCCATGAACAGAGAGGACACCAGTTTGATTCCTGGTTTTAGGTTTGATCCCCAGTAGGGAGCCTGCAGGAGGCAGCCAATAGATGTTTCTCACATCCAGTGTCACACTCTTTCTCTCTCTCTAAAATATCAATAAAAACATATCTTTTTTTAAAAAAGAAACCTAGAACTTCATTATCATAAACAAACAAATATACTCTGATATTTGAGAATATAACACAATACAAAAGAAAGAAAAGGTGAACAAAAGAATACTCAGCCTGAGCTGAAACAAAGTTTCTATAGGGAAAGGAGACCTTTTAAAGATTTCCAGATTGTTTTTTACAGACATTGTAGAAAATCTTGTAAGATGTACCTGATGCTATGAAAGACTTTAAAGAAATGGAATTTTTTTTATTGTACAAAGATTTGTCTTTTTATATAACCAGTTATTTTGTTTTATGGGCCAACTTTTTGGTTTGTGTTTATTCATTATGGATTTACCTTTAATATTGTCTTCCCTGTACTTTATTTGACTTCATGTCATTGGTTATTTTCTTAGGATTTCTTTTCTAGCATCCTGAGTTGAAAGCTAGCTTCTTCACTTGTCCAAGTTGTTCTTGTTTTCTAGCAAATACATTTAAATTATAAATTTCCTTTTGAGTACCATGATGACTTCCTCCCCCAGGACCTGATATTTAGCTTTTATTCTCTCACTTCTAAATCTATGAAAATTTCCAAGATGGTTTCCTCTTTAAGCAATGAATAATTTAGAAATATATTTGTAAATTTCCAGGTGAATAATTTTTTCTCATCTTTTTTTTTTTAATGAGAGGATTCAGGATTGTGAAGTGAATTTATTTTTGTGCTCAGTAAATGAACCCTATATGATATCAGTTAATGAAATTTCTAGTGTGTCCAGTACATGGTCGATTTTTATAAATATTTCTTGTCCTTTTGAAAAATATGTATTTTCAATTTATTTGGTAGACAATTCTATCAGAATCTAATAATTAGATTGAGCCTGTTATTTTAGTCAAGCTCAACAGTTGTTATTCAAAACTTTCTTTGAAATATATATTTTTTCCTCACCCACAGATATACTTTTTATTGATTTTTAGAGAAAGGAAAGGAGAGAAATATAGAGAAACATCTATGTGAACCCTCCACCTTTCAGTGCATGGGACGATGCTCCAACCAACTGAGTCACACTGGCCAGGGCTATATAAAACTTTTTAACCTCTACTTTATTTGTAATCTTCGGGGGTGGGGAGAGGCATTAAAATAAATTTCTCCTTTTTCTGAAATGTTTATAAATCTTGAGTCTATGTTATTAGATGTATTGTTTCCTAATTGCTATATTTTTCAGAAAATTAATCTACTTATGAATCACTGATATGTGTATGCCCTTTAATTTTTTTATGACTTCTTTTTTGCTTTATGTTAATCAAGGTATACAAGCTCTCTTTTTGTTGGCATTTTCACTATTATATGAAAATACAGAAGAAACAAATGACATGTTCTCTGTCTCAAGGAAGTTTTAATCCCTAATATATCTATTTTTACTATTTCCTAAACATTTGAATTCAAAGCTCTTTTATTTTCTCACCTCACAAATACTTCCTTTAGTTCTTCAATATTCTTATTCGAATACATATTTGATTTTATATACCTTATGCTCTCAGTTATAAGTAAGAATTTTCTGAATGTTTGAGCTAGCTATAATAAAATTAATACAACATTCAGGAAAAGAAGATATTATTTGCAAGTATTGTCTAACCAAAGCTTCAAAAATGATTGATTGATTTTTTGGTTTTATTAATTTAGTTTTTACTAAATGGAAAACAAAATGTATGTTCTGGAAGTTTGATCACTATGTACACATGGCCTGTGAGGAATCCTGGCCCAGCTCTTCCTATGTGCAGTACAGCCCTCCTTTGTTATGGTAATTAAAGAGCAGACAATACGAAAGGTTTCTTCACAAAGCTTACAATTTGGTAGTTATCTTTTAAGCATTCAAGTTTGAACGGGGAAAAATGTATGCTTAAAGTATCTTTGATACGGGGAAAATTAAAATATGTTTCGTGAAAAGATGAGTATTCCACAATAGAAACTTAAAAACTCAAATAAATGAGGTCACCTGCTGCCCTAAAATAACCAGAACTTGACATTTCTCTTCAGTTAAATTTACTGCAGATTTCTTATCCAAGAAATAGAAAAGGACAGAGCTGGAATGAGCCTAAAAATTATTTGATTTAGTTTTTAATTTATTTTATCCAAAAAAGTCAAAAGAGTGTAGTTAACAGAATACCAATGGGTAGTTTGTAATGATCAGTTTATAAAGATATTTTTTTTCTTATGACAGAAGAAATGTCATAATGAAGAACTGTAACTGCAGTTTTGTTACTTACTCTTACACTATGGTTCATTATGTTGCTGAATAGAGCATGAATAGTATTTTGTTTTCATTTTTAATTTACATGACTTTTCCCTTTGAATTTAAACCGGTATTGTTTTTCTTAGGTACTTCTCATGTTTGTAGCCCATGCACGCTATTTTTTGCCATTATTTAAGTATTATAGTATTATAATATTGTAAGGAAATATGTTTGAAAGGAGCAAAATTAAAATGTATGTGATAAAGTTATAGGTGTAAAGAATTGATCAGTTTACTTTTTCCAAAGAAACCTCTTCATACAGTTGTTTAATGTGAAAGGCTTTTCTTGAGAAGGTTAAGAAAGTTCTAATCAACTTTTGTACATTATGTAGAACTTCATTTTCTAAACTCTGCAAAAGAAAGTTTCATATTTAATGGGAAATCATGAATTATTCCATTTATTATCTACTTCCTCCTTTCAAAGACACGATCTGGATAAAAGGCGGGGTGAATAATTTCAAAAAAATACAATACATTTTTAATGGGAAGGTGCAAACTACAGATTCTCATGACTATTAGCAAGTGTAGAGGAAACAGAATTTTACTTGCAAAACTCGTCAAACTCTTGAAAATATAAAATGTATGACATACTTTAGTAAAAAAAGAGCACAGTGAGCTGAAGTTTTCTTTTTAATGCAACTTGTTGTTTTTACTAAGTTTTAACTTTATATTCTCCAGCCTTACATTTTTATTAAAAGTTTGATGTTTCACTCAATTTATATGGAAACTTGATAGTTCTTTTATTTATAAAGATATGTAGATGAAGAACTGAAAGAAAAATTTAAATATCATTTGAGATGAATTGTTTTAAGAGATTTCAAAAAATTTGGAAAGCAATCACAGAATTATGTTTTAAAAAACAGTGATATATTATATGGAGTTTTATATTAATTAAAAATTATAAATAGTAATTTAAACAAAAATATGGGAGTGATGAGCTAATGTAATCATGTTTACATGTGTGTGAAGTCCATTGTTCATAGTGATGTAGTATGAAGCTTATATTTTGTTTTTCTCCTTTTTTATGGTTCATTTTCATTGTATTAGGATGCAGAACATAACAGAATTGTTATTCAGATTTTTTAATAATTATAACTCAATCCAAAAACTAAGGTTATTTTCAAGCTTTATTTTTTAGCTTATGTTTAATTGGTTAAGTAACAATATAACCAATTTAATACAATTGTTATATAACTGTTTTCCTATAGTGGAAAGTCATAGTGTAAATTTAAAAAGCAGCAACACCAACAACAATACTAGTAAATACGGTTGCCTCATTTAGCCAAAGTTGTCTGGACTCAATTGAGGTACTTCTGGCTTGAAAATACTTTCACTGAAAATTCTTTTTAAACAATGACATTCATTTTATACCTTTCCATGGATGATCTGTGTCTTAAAACATCTTTTGTAAAAAAAAAAATTAACTTCTCCAGGGAGTTTGCAAGTAATAAGAGTATTTATAAAGATTTTATTTGTAATTAACCTCATACAGAGTATTCTTCCAGTGCTTTTTCACTAAATTTCTAAAGAAAAACTTTTTAAAAATGTGGTTAAGTTTAGTAAAGATGTTTCAGTAACGAAAACATGTGGAAGCCGTGGGTAGATATTTTGGTAATACTTTATATTGACTGATGAATAGTTTATTCATTTCTGATTGATTACAATCGCTGTACTTCAAATATTTGATTGAATGGGAATCACTTGAGTAAATCATTTTCAACAGGGTATGTACCTAAAAAAATGCCTTTATGTTAGGAGAATTATTTAAAGCTATTAAAAGGATTGTAGTCTGTCTACTAAATAACCATGGCTTTCCTGTGATACCAGGTAACAACCACCAGCTAAATTTCTATTAGATTGATTAACATTTATTATCTCACAAATAGTACTGCCTTTTTGCTAAATATCAGTTTAACATATTGAATCTGTCTTTGTTTCATTCTACATGAATATCTTGTATATTCTAAAATAAATCACCCATATTGAAGTGAATTCTTATTGTGCTATTGAGAGAATTCTTTGCTGATCAAAGTTTTTAATATTTTATTTTTGTTGAAATACTTATATTAGTAACAGTCCAATTTACAAAATACTATGAGCTAAACTTCCTTAGTTATTATTGTTGTTATTTTTATTATTAGATTTTTTAAAAACGAATTAAAGGTTGATTTGGATTAAATAGTGTTTTTCAAATAGCATTTTTCAGTTGGTATATATACTTTTAAAATGTTGAAAGTCTGACTGCTTTCTAACTTTGATTATCAAGAGATATAAATATGTATTTTCAAAAAATATAAAGCAAAATGTATATGTAACAATTTCCTCTAAAGACTCAAATTAGTAAACTTCTAATTGTTTAGAAAAATCACAAAACCTCTTATGGGGTGGATTTTATTTATTTATTTTTAAGTTATCAATAAATCCAGCTATCTAAAATAAATCTTAATCTAAACTGAAACCAAAATCCTGCTGTATTACCTGTTATTAATGTTCTGATTGCTGATAACATTTTTATGTTGATTAGTTTTTTCAGTTGATTATTTATTTGGACAGTGATTCTAATAAATTTTCAGGAGCAGTATAAACTAATATATGCATTAGTGGTGTTTCGCTTTTATTATTTATTTTGGAATGAAGCTAAAATGTTATATATGTCAATCTTTATTAGGAGGATGTTTAGATTAAATTATAGCAGTATATGAAGTATATTATGATAAGAAAATATTAAAATTTCACAAAGAAAATCAAGATTATTATAATGGCTATGATGTTAAAACTCCTATTATATGATTAATCATAGCTCCAATAATATCAGTATGAGTTACTTTGTTTATTAAAAAAATTAAGCTTCAGTGATCATATTATGTTCATTATATGTTCATTTTTCTTTAAGGATGTTCTGCTAAAATGTTTAGGAGAAATTAATAGCAATGTTCATTTTAATGATTAAATCTAATTGTAATGACTAATTATTGGAAAGGATAGATTCTTTGGTTCCAAGTATAACAAATTCTATTTTTTGAGATATTAACTTCTAAATAGTTAAGTAATATAGAAAATAAGCAGTTATCAGGTTATTTATGACTTGTGGATATACTGAGATGCAAAGTGTCTTTGTTTTAGAGAAATCATAATTTTAAAAGGGGTTTTATATATATTTAATTTGGATTAACAAAATGCCTCACTAAGTGTGTGAATGTTCATCTCTAAAATATATTTCTAGTTTTTCCAAACATGAGAATTGAATGGTTTGAAAACTTCATCTGTGAGATGCCATCTGCCCTATTTACATTTTTAAGAGTTGAGTATTTGTTAACTGATCTCATAGACAGTTACATGTTTTGCTGTTACCAGATGGATGAGATAGAATACCATGCATAACTTTACATTTATCTTCTTTGAGTGCCACCTTATTTGCATATCAATTAAAATAATATCTGTATTAAGATGGATAATGAAAGTTATCAAATTTACATGAAGTGACTGCAGTTTGCTGAATTTCCAGTAGATGCCCCCAGAGACCAGTCAACTCATTGGAAATCCTTTAAATTTGAAAAGAGATTTTTTTATATTGAAACTTTTTTTTCTTGCTATATTTTGAAGTACCTGGAAAATAATTAAAGGTCATAAAAAGCTCAACTTTCCAATAGTTATTACACAAAAATATGTATGCGTGATGGTAGTGTGATTCTTAATCAGCATTAATCAACACTATTACTAATCATTGTTAAAAAACAAATGTGTAAAATTAAGAAAAATGCTTTCAGTTTTCATTGTGATATCATTCTATATGCTTTTAAAGTTAAGTCATTTCAAACGTTGCTAATTTTTTTTTCTTTCTTATTTCTCTTAATATGCTGAAAAATGCTGTATCTTTGCTTTAGCTTTTTTGGAGGAATTGTCCTTTTCATGAAACACTATAAAACATAACCAAATAATTTATGTGATTGTTATCAGTGTGTGTGTGTGTGTGTGTGTGTGTGTGTGTGTGTGTGTAAAATATATTTTCCCCGTTCTAATTATATGTAATATCTACCCACACTGAAAAGTATGGCTAAGAATAGTGACTCACTTTATTCCATGGAAATTATATTAACTGAAGCTATTTAAGTATTAATTTAAGAGTCAATGTAATTATCCCGTAGGTGATTCCAATAACATTTATCCCTACAATATGAATGTAAGACTCTTATAACTGACACAAAGATAACCCACTAGTGACTTATAAATATTAATTTAATGGAATAAAAGTATTATCCTGACTTTTGATTAGATATTACATATCTTTTGAGTTTATCTTTGTCAGATTAAATAAAAATTTTATGATCTTTTTTAAAGTATGGTTTTTTTATTGAATTGCTTTTGAAATATTTTACTGAATGTGAAGTTTCACCTTGATACAGTATTTCAGTTTATAGTATAAAGAAAATATGTTAAATCTATTAATTCTATAATAGAATAGTTGATAATGCATTTTGATTTTGAAAGTCTGTAAGTAAGAGAGAATAAAATAAGCTGTCATATCTACTCATTCCATTCATTCATGTGTTCATTTTTGTAGAAGTGTGTGCTTTTCATCCTTTTATGTGTTTGTCTCTTTCGGTGTTTTCCCTGTTAGACTTTACACCCTTGAGTGGGGATCACATTATTCAACTGGCTTTGCATGGATGCGGTTGGTTGTCTGCTCCCTCGTTTTAAGGACAGGGATTCTCTGGGAGAGTCACAGAATGATGCCTGTCATCGCCCCCAATTCAGCAGGGATCCAAACAACAAATTGAAATTACATTGTAACTGTTCGGTTATGTCAAATTCCTAAACAATCAATGCAAATAAACAGAAAATTGTGCAGAAGGAGGAGGAGAAGAAATATCAACAATATTTGATATAGTAGGCAGCAATGTGGTAAAGTAAAAAAAATTCAAGATTTCCAGTCTGAGAAACCTGGGTGCGAATTCCAACTCTGTCTCTATTAGTTTGTATTGCTTTGGCCGCAGTGATGGTGAACCTTTTGAGCGTGGCGTGTCAGCATTTTGAAAAACCCTAACTTAACTCTGGTGCCGTGTCACATATAGAAATTTTTTGATATTTGCAACCATAGTAAAACAAAGATTTATATTTTTGATATTTATTTTATATATTTAAATGCCATTTAACAAAGAAAAATCAACCAAAAAAACGGGTTCGCATGTCACCTGTGACACGCGTGTCATAGGTTCGCCATCACTGGCTTTGGGCAAGTCACAACCTCAGGTTGTTGTTGTTGTTGTTGTTTTTGTTTCTACCTGTAAAAATGGAAGTAGTACTTTGTAGAGTTCCTGTGTGAGTTAGAAATAATGTCCACACAGTGTCTGACACACTTAGGTGCTCTATAAATGGTAGCTATTCAAAAATGGTTTCAGGCAGAGTTTAAAAATGATATAATATCTCCATGGCCTTTTAACAGAAAGCTCCCCATTCCCTAGCGTCTCCACACATTCAGCTGCTGTGGAGGTATTCGAGATTGCTCAGTTTTACTTTCTGCCAGTTTACAGAACTTTTTAATTTTAGAATTTTTTAGGGAAATTTTGATGTAAATTCAGAATATTTACATATAATCTCTATTGAATAATGTCTTTGACTAGTAGTAATATAGTCCATGTTAAATGCATGGCTGCTTAATTCTTTAAATCCATTCTTCCCCAGGGCACCCCTTAGCCTAGGGCAGCCTCAGGTATCTGCAGTGGCAAAGATCTTCCTTAGGCCAGTGATCCATAGATGTCCAGCACACCCACGACTGTCACAACTTCTGCTCCCATGGATGGTCTGCTTTCTGTCAGGACAACTCTTCCCAAATTCCACACGATCAAATCTCCCCATAAGTTTTTCCAGAATTCTCAATTTTCAGTACAGTGACTTCAGGTCAAGGAAATTTTTCTTCTCCTGATATTTAGAAAGGATATATTTTAATTTAAACTAATATTTGTTTTAATATGTAAATGAAACCAGAGACCAATCACTTCATGTCCAAGTGAAATAAATAATGAATTTGCATTCCATTTATATTTATATTTGTATTTTTTAAAAATTCCTTTCCATAAAGTGAGTGAACCTTGGCTGTGGTTGTCTGCTATGAAATATAAAACCTGAGAAGTCCAAATATAATATAATGGTGGAAATTAACATATATTTTTATGTTCAGATACCCAGCCAGTTTGTTGTAATAAATGAAAAATTTTGCAGGTAAAAGAAATTATTTACATTAAGTATCTATAATAATAAAAGCATAATATGCTAATTAGACCAGACGTCCTTCCGGACGTGATTCTGGACGTCCTTCCGGAAGAAGCCAGGGCTGGAGGGAAGCCCGGGTCCCGGGTGCCAGAGGGAAGCCGGTGCCAGCAGGCAGGGGAAGGAAAGCCTACTTTTGCATGAATTTTGTGCATCTGGCCTCTAGTAAAGAATAAATAAGAACCTATTTAGCAAATCACTATAATTGCTCTTTTTTGCTCTCAAATATTAGTAATAAGACTTAAAGAATGACACATATACGTGTGTATACACACACACATATAAAATAGAGATATTAGAATAGTAACATGTATTCTGAAATACTATTCTATTTGAAATGTCTTTTGCAAAGAGTGGTCTATTTTAAAAATGTACTTGAAATTTTAAAAATTGCTTTTAGTTACATGTTGTGGATATTTTGAGGTTGAAAGATGTCTTGGAAACAAGTTTAGTCCAGTCCCTTCTGAATCAGTTCCGTGTTCTTTGGTCAGAGTCAGCAGAAACTGATTCTGACTAAATAAAGTGGAAATTATTTTGTGGGCAGGATATTGGGTAACTTGCTGAATTTAGGGGGGAACTGGCTCCAAAGAAAAGAGCAAGACCTGGCACCCTTGAATCTTGAATGGGTCTAGGTAGCAAGACCTACTTGAGACTCCCGTCGGGATGTTGCTGCCAGGTGGTTTGAGCTCCAACAACCTTCTACACTTTTGTGTTTCTTACCTCAACTTTCAAAATCCTGGGAGAAGGGGCAGTGGCTTAATTGGCGTCACTGACCCACCTGTGCCCAGGGAGTCTTTGAAATCAGGTCCAACCGAGAGGACACACAACGTGGGACCGGCTGTTTCCAAAGTACTTTGCATTCTGGGAGGACCCAGTCCAACCCAGGCAGCCTCGCCTTCCAGGGCAGGGAAATGGACCAAAGGGTGCTTTTCTGCATCTCTGTCCCAGGTGAGATTAGAACCAGGATGGCCTCCTCTAGTGTTTATTTTTATTGTTTAAAATGAATAGTCTAATTTTGGTTCATTTAGACTATTCTTCATTTCTGCTCCAGAATGCGCTCCTCACTCACAGGAAAACATGCTGGCAGCTCAGGCATCGACCTACATTTAGTGCCAGTGCTTGTTTGAAGCCTGGTTGGATTTCCAGTCCCTTGTCCTCTCAGACCTCCTATGCCACCCCAAAACTCTCATTTGGGGTTCCCCTTGGGTATCCTTTTAGGCTCCTCAATCTCAAGTTATCTGAATCCAAATTCATTATCTTTCCCCAAAACTGTTCATCCTTTTGTGTTCCCCTCTTCAGCAAATTAGCAATTACCCCCTCCAAAACCTGATGTCATCCTAGCTCCTCTTGTTCCATCACCCCCACATTCACTCATGAATCAAGTAATCAATATTTTTCTCTCCTAACTATGTGTTGAATCCACCTGGTTCTATTTATCTCTCTCAGTTCCCTCAGTTCCATTGTATGACATTCAGATTAAACTGGGCAGCCGGCCCAGCTTTATCCGGCATCCCTGAGCGCCGGGGTTTGTCAGCGTTCACTTCCAGATCTTGATCTAGGACCTGTGATAGACACTGACTTTGCCTATCTGCATCCATTTCTCCCTTCTTCTTTGCCAGCATAACTGCAGTTTCGTTTAGGGTAGCAAGGTGTCCTAGAACAGGCAGCACCTTTGTTTTTCTAGTCTCCTTATAGCAAGGATGGCCGTGGGACAGGGTTCTGACCAGTGGAACCAAAGTGGACATCTGTTAGTAGTTGCAGAACTGTTTCTCTTTTCCCCAATAATAGGGAAAGACACTGTTGGTGCCATCCCATCCTCTCCTTTTTTGTGGCCTTGAAGGTGGAAATGATGATCGGGAGCTGGAGAAGCCCTCCAGTGACCAGCAGGGGACAAGCATGAAGGAAAGGTTAAAATAAGGTTCAAGGCCTGAGCCTTGAACTTGCCAGCCACTGCACCAAGGCCAGTAGCAGCCTACCTTTAGGCATCCTGTTCTGTGAGAAATATAAACCTCTCATTTTGAAGGCAATGTGAGGCCAGTTTTCTCTTTCTTGTAGTCGAATGTTTCCCTAACCTGTGGGGTTCTATACAGATGTCCATCTCTGATGCACGCGATCCATTCTTTTCCATCAGCTCTGGAAATATACTGACCTGACTCACTCCATCCCTCCTCAGTGCTTCTTATTCTCAGAGTCGTAGCTGTGTCCTCCTTCTGTCCCCAGTGGGCGGTCCACACAACAGCCTTTAGCACTCATCCCCTTCCTATGGCATTGTGGGGAGGGGAGGAGAGAGGACATGGGCTTTCACAGCATCCCGTTGCTGCTTCTCCATACTCTCTCATGACTAGAAAGCAGGAACTCAAATGTTATTTCCTCCTGCCATGTAGGTATGGCATATATTAATATGTACACTTCACAGATGACAAGAAATGAGGTTGAGGGGGATTTCATAGACCTGGGTGTTCTGACCCAGACTTTGGGTGTTTTGACTAATTCTAGTCTATTTCCACTCCACACTGAAATTTTTATTGCAAGTAGTATCACATCAAATCAGTTGTTCTAAATATTTTTCTTCTATTTATTAAAAAAGAGGAGTGTACTAACCAGTTTGGCTCAAAGGATAGAGCGTCAGCCTGCAGACTGAAGGGTCCCAGGTTCAATTCCAGTCAAGGGCATGTACCTTGGTTGCAGGCACATCCCCAGTAGGGGGTGTGCAGGGGGCAGCTGATCGATGTTTCTCTCTCATCAATGTTTCTAGCTCTCTATCCCTCTCCCTTTCTGTCTCTGTAAAAAATCAATAAAATATATAACAAATAAATAAATAAATAAAAAGAGGAGTGCGAAATAGTTAATGTAAATCTATATCATTTGGTCTCTAAATTCTTGTTTAGTGAAATAATAGCCACCCTATTTCCTGCATGGCAATTTGCATCTGGAATTATTTATTATTTGATGGCTTATTTGTTGATTGTTTTCTCCCATGAGAATACAAACTTGCCCCAGGGCATTGAACCTAATTGGTCTAGAATAGTGCTTGGTGCTTAACAGGAAACTCAATAGCTATTTTTTGAATAAATAAATAGAATATTTACTTGTCACTTTATCTCCTTGCATATGATTTATTATTAAGTTAGTAGTGAAATATTGATCTAACAAATTATAATGTAATCTTAACATGAGTAATTCAAAAATATATTTAGTAATACATTTCAATAAACATATTCTTCATGAATGAATGAGCCTCCATAACATACAGTGAAACCATTTACTCTAGACTGCATGCTTTGATATTAAAATATTTCACTTTTTTTTGTTTTGCTCAGGTTATTGGTTGTTTTGTTTTGGTAAAAGTCTAGTATATCAAATATTTTTGGATGTCATCAATTGCCATGGTCTGGAATGTTTGGTGCCCCAAATTCATATGTTGAAATCCTAATCCCTAAAAGTGGTAGTAAATAGGGGCTTTGCAGTAGGGGGTGTGCAGGGGGCAGCTGATCGATGTTTCTCTCTCATCAATGTTTCTAGCTCTCTATCCCTCT
Source organism: Myotis brandtii (assembly GCF_000412655.1). Classification (NCBI taxonomy): domain Eukaryota; kingdom Metazoa; phylum Chordata; class Mammalia; order Chiroptera; family Vespertilionidae; genus Myotis; species Myotis brandtii. Next base: position 371,530 of record NW_005357159.1, read on the forward strand.
CCCTTTCTGTCTCTGTAAAAAATCAATAAAATATATAACAAATAAATAAATAAATAAAAAGAGGAGTGCGAAATAGTTAATGTAAATCTATATCATTTGGTCTCTAAATTCTTGTTTAGTGAAATAATAGCCACCCTATTTCCTGCATGGCAATTTGCATCTGGAATTATTTATTATTTGATGGCTTATTTGTTGATTGTTTTCTCCCATGAGAATACAAACTTGCCCCAGGGCATTGAACCTAATTGGTCTAGAATAGTGCTTGGTGCTTAACAGGAAACTCAATAGCTATTTTTTGAATAAATAAATAGAATATTTACTTGTCACTTTATCTCCTTGCATATGATTTATTATTAAGTTAGTAGTGAAATATTGATCTAACAAATTATAATGTAATCTTAACATGAGTAATTCAAAAATATATTTAGTAATACATTTCAATAAACATATTCTTCATGAATGAATGAGCCTCCATAACATACAGTGAAACCATTTACTCTAGACTGCATGCTTTGATATTAAAATATTTCACTTTTTTTTGTTTTGCTCAGGTTATTGGTTGTTTTGTTTTGGTAAAAGTCTAGTATATCAAATATTTTTGGATGTCATCAATTGCCATGGTCTGGAATGTTTGGTGCCCCAAATTCATATGTTGAAATCCTAATCCCTAAAAGTGGTAGTAAATAGGGGCTTTGGGAAGTGCTCAGGTCATGGGTAGATCCCTCCTGAATGGGATTAGTACCTGATAAAAGAGGCTCCAGAGCAGCGGTTCTCAACCTGTGGGTCAAGACCCCTTTGGGGGTCGAACGACCCTTTCACAGGGGTTGCCTAAGACCATCGGAAAACACATATATAATTACATATTGTTTTTGTGATTAATCACTATGCTTTAATTATGTTCAATTTGTAACAATGAAAATACATTCTGCATATCAGATATTTACATTATGATTCATAACAGTAGCAAAATTACAGTTATGAAGTAGCAACGAAAATAATTTTATGGTTGGGAGGGTCACCACATGAGGAACCGTATTAAAGGGTGGCGGCATTAGGAAGGTTGAGAACCACTGCTCCAGAGAGAACCCTAGCCCCTTCCACTATGTGAGGGCACAACACAGCTAGAAGGCACCAGCACAAACCACACTGACGCCTTGATCTCGAACTTCTAGCCTCCAGAACTGTGAGCGATAAATTTCTTTTGTAGATAAGCTATTCAGTAATATTTTGTTACAGCAGCTCAGACAGACTAAGACATCAGTCAACTACCTAGCTTGTTTGTCCATATCAAAGGGAGCTCAGCTTTAGAATTGATATATTTATAATGTAATTTTATTAAAACTACTGAGTTTAGATAGCTCCTGGCATCTTTCATTAAACTGAAGTTCTTCAGTGGTTAGTTTTCAGTGCTTTCACGAAGGAAAAAAAGGCAGCATGATTCAGCCTTTCATTATTATAGGATACGAACACTGCACAAACTTCAAGAATGAAAATAACATTTTAAGTGTTCTGATTCTCGCTCCCAGTTACCGGAACACATACAAGAAGAACATCTGTGTGGACATGCTGCGAGATGGCTATCACAAGTCCTTCACTGAGCTCTTCACCCTGATGGAGAAGTGGGAAGCCCTGAGGGAGGCTGCGAGGGTCAGGTCCGTCTTCTGGTTGCAGAAACCCCTGGAGGAGCAGCCTGATAAGCTGGATCACTTCTACTACTACCTGACCAGGGCTGAGGTGGCTGAAAGGAAAAGTAAGTGCAGGGAGGATTACAAATTGGTTCTTGTATACTGATATACCTTGATGCAGAGAGGAGAGATAAACCAAAGAACTTATATACTTACTAGAGGCCCGGTGCACAAATTTGTGCACTAGTAGGGTTCTTCGGCCTGGCTGGTGATCGGGGCTGATTGAGGCCATCTCACCAATCCCTACCAGGGCGATCCGGGCCAGCCGGCCACAGGGAGGGACCGCGGGAGGTTGGCCACCACAGGAGGTTGGCTGTGGGAGCTCACTGACCACCAGGGGGTAGCTCCTGCATTCAGTGTCTGCCCTCAAGTGGTCAATATGCATCATAGCAACTGGTCGACCAGTTGTTCATTGCAATGGTCACTTAGGCTTTTATATATGTAGATATGCATAGCCCATAGATATGGGCCATAGGGTGGGGAAGCCCTGAGGAGATGGGTTGGGTCTAGATGGAGGGGAACAAAGGAGGGGGAAATGGGAGACATTGTAATACTGTCAACAATAAAAAATATACTAAAAAAATAAATTGCTTCATGTATGAATTTGAGACATTAAGACATCTTAGCACAGTTCAACCTAGTCAAATAAGCATCTTTATGGAATAAGTGCCAGAACCTTGAATCACAGGGCTGCCCCAGACACAGGAATATTATGGTACTATCATTGCAAACCAGAGGAGACAAGGAATAGCACCTAATACCATCTCCACAACTTTCCGATGTATTAAAATCTTCTGTATCACTAAATATGAAACTTTCCAGAGTTCTTCTTTATCTATGAACTGAATATTAACTTTCACTGAGGCGATACTTTCAAAGAGCATTAGAATTTGAAAATTAGTATACTGATTTTCTAGTATTTGTATAATGGAACTTGAGGGTTTCATCAATAAATGCTATAGATTTCAATCAGAATTTTTACTAGTAAACTAGAGGCCCAGTGCACAAAAATGTGTGCACTGCGGGCCTAAGCTGGCAGTCAGACATCCCTCTGGCAGCCCAGGAGCCCTCAGGGGATGTCCACTTGCCAGTGGGGACCAACCTAAGCTGCAGTTGGACATCCTTAGTGATGCTGAGGAGGCGGGAGAGGCTCCTTCCATCACTGCTGTGCTGGCAGCCGTCAGCCTGGCTTGTGGCTGAGCAGAGCTCCCCCTGTGGGAGCGCACTGACCACCATGGGGCAGCTCCTGCATTGAGCGTCTGCCCTCTGGTGGTCAGTGTGTGTCATAGTGACCAGTCATTCCCAGTGGTTCTGCTGTTAGGGTCAATTTGCATATTACCCTTTTATTATATGCCTGGTGCATGGGTGGGGGCCGGCTGGTTTGCCCTGAAGGGTGTCCCGGATCAGGGTGGGGGTCCCGCTGGGGTGCCTGGCCAGCCTGGGTGAGGGGCTGAGGGGCGTTTTCAGGCTGGCCAAGCTCCCCCGGTGATGGAAGCTCCCAGCCTCTCCTTTTTTTCTTTTTCTTTTTCTTTTTTTATTCTGTGATTTATTTGCCTTCTATAATTGAAACTTTGTAGCCTTGAGAGGAGCTCAGAGCCGGCCAGGGCGGGCAGGTGGGAAGCTTGGATTCCTCCATCGCTGGGGCAACCAAGCCTCTTGCTTGCTCCAGCTCCATGGCTGCCGGCCGCCATCTTGGTTGGGTTAATTTGCATATAGTTGCTCTGATTGGCTGGTCAGCGTGGCTTGGGGCATAGCAAAGGTACGGTCAATTTGCATGTTTCCCTTTTATTAGATTAGATAGTGAGAAGAATTAAAAGCTGCAAATCACAATTATGAATAAAATTGTTAATTTTATGTACTTCATCACATTGTTTCTAACAGATTCTTTTTTTGTGTGTCCTAAGATTTTCCAGAAAGTCACTATGTTTCAAGTATTGAAGAAAATATTTTAATCTCTACTATAGTACTGATGTTGTTGTCATTTGTATTTCTTAGTTGCATATTAGAAATTAGTCATTTTATATTATCAAAGACTGGAAATCCTAGATTTTGACATACATTTGGTATTCTAAATTATTCTTTCCTTCAACTTCTTATGTGAAAGTACCATAGGACCTAAAGAGAGAAGCTCATGCCCTACCATGACAATGTCTACATTTCACTTCAGGCCTTTCTATGAAAAAATATTAGCAACATTTTGTTACTTAATGCTACAATGGGGGAAATTGATGGGGCCATGGAAACAACATCAGAAGATAGCAAGAAGTCTTTCAACATCCATAGTAGAGTCAATACGTATTTCTCATCAGGTTGTGACCTGACTTACAAATATGAGTTACACAAAAATCCTACCACCACCACCATAAGTGAGCTAGAGAGAGAGAGAGAGAGAGAGAGAGCGAGCAAATAGGAGGTGATTATTTGTATTATGAGAAGAATTTAACTGTAGAATTGACTTTTAAAATAGAATACTTGGGCAAATTTTAAAATGTTATTTACATACAATTTCTCTGTAAATTAACTTTTATAAATAAAAAAATGCTATTTTAAAAAACCTACATACTGATATCAACCACAAATTCTGAAGTGATATTTACACTGAAAATAAAATTGATCAAGATTAAATTTGTCCAGTGGTCATTTTTTTCAAGTTGAATCATCATATTCACTAAAGGCTTTAAATAGAGGCTTTCATTTAAGTAGAATAAACATGAGTCAAATACATCACTTCAGAAAGTGTCCTTAATATGAGAAACTTATCATAAAGCATTTTGTAATGATAAGCAAACTAAAAATGCTAAATAGTCCATTTTAAGGTAGAAAACATTTTAATTTATAATCTTTTATTAAAGAAAAGTAACTATACATATAAGTAAAAATGTTTCTCCAATTCCAAAAATTAGCAAAGTCCAAATTTTATAATAACCAATATCTTATATACATGGTATAAATAATGAAAATAAATATTTCTTTACTGAGTGGTCTATTATATATCCATGGTAACCAAGGTTGCATTTGTTAAATGGAACAAAATCACCTCTTGCCCAAAATTACTCTTCTATAGGGTTATCGCCATCAAAATGCAGTGGCTTTTGCCTGTTTGAAATAGAGAAAATTAAAATTATTGCAATAAATATTATTGGAAATGCTTCCATTGCAGGACATATAAAACATTTATATGTTCTTTTTAAAATTTTGTATACTTTTTTTTTCACATTTAACACATGAATTTTTATGGGAGAAAATTGTTACTTGAGTTAAGACTATCCCAGGAAATGGGTAAGGAATATGCACATTCACTCTTATTAACTTGGATTAATCCTAAATCCTTAAACACAAGCGCGCGCACACACAAACACACACACACACACACACACACACACACACACACACCCCCACACTCTCTTCAGGTAATATATAGAAATCTGTTAATAGTACCTCAAGATTCCATTGCATATGATTATGAGATCTGAGACATTCACTCTGAAGTAGCATATCTCTGAGCATTCGCATTTCTTCTCATTGAAAAGACCATCACTCTAGAGTTACCATGAAGTTCATGTTATCAAAGCTGTGGCACTAACAATAGTTATCTTGGGGTCAGTTCTGTCTCTTGAGATTTCCAGAACGGGAATCTAGACTTACTTAAATTATTTTACAAAACATTTTCTGTTTTCTAGCAAAGGAGTATTTTAAAGTAAGCCAGTCATTGCTTTTTGGATTATTTTCCATTTGTTAAAGTGTTTCTTTGTCCCTGAAAATGTTTCTTATATTACCCGTTGTTGTGAGTAATCTCTGTACCATCTGTAACATTATGGTTATGGCCCTGTGCCCCCATGGGGCTAGAGAAGAGATGACAATAATGGTAATGGGCAACTGAATCAATAGATAATTCAAACATTATTTACACTTGACTTTATTTTTTAGATAAATCTTTATTGTTGAAAGTATTACATATGTCTCTTTTTTTCTCCATTGCCCTCTCCTATCCCCCTTCCCCCGCCAAGTCTTCACCACCCACTTTAAATTATTGCCAAGGTTAACCAGCAATTTTTTTTTCTGGTAACATTTACTTAGGATATTCAAAGTATATTCTACTCAAGCAGAGTTCCACAGGATGTTGATAGGTTTTATGTGAAGCAAAACAAAAATAATTTTCTGGTGAAATAAGTTTGAGAAACATGATGTGAATTAACATTAATGTCAGGCAGGTTGGTTTATTGCAGGACTTACCAGAGCCTTTAACATGCCAGTGTATTTACTGAAGGAGGGAAATTAGCAAGATAATTTCCCAAATTTATTTTATCATGGAATTTCCTTTTTTAGGTAGCTTAATAAATACTGATCTAAATAAAAATGAACAATAAAGTTGATTTTCATTTTATAAATAAACCTGCAGATAATTCAAGGAGGGTAAAGGCTGCTTATAATGTGAAAAATACAAGCCATATGTTTGGATCACACAAAGATTAAAAACTTGAATATATCCCTTTATACTTATTACTCTGAAAAAATTCCATTTATCTTGATAGCTCATATCACTCATTCTAAAAAAACACACAAAACTTAATTTATGAAATGTTAGAAATGTTTTTCTATTAAGGCCTAATTACTGAAAAATAGAAAAGTTATTTCAGCATTACATATATTTTTAAAAGTTCATTATATAACTTTTAAAAATGGAAGAGAAGTATTTTAATTACAGGCTTTAAAAATAACTCTCTAATCACTAAATACGACAAAGGATATAAAATACTACAACACAGATTTGAGTGCTCTGTTCACAGTAGGTACAAGACTCAGAATGGGAAGATCACGCGTGGGAGAAGCCAGCTCTGAGATGAGCGCGTGGTTTTGAAGTAAATACCTCAAGTTAGTCTCCGATTTTCACCTTTGCTGCTGCAGGATGGCTCTCCGGAGGCCGACAGGGAGAACTTTTTAGCTTTACTTTATTTTAGGTATAAAACCTATTTTGAGGTAAATCTAATTTCCCGTGGAATTATGAAGCAATATATGTAAAGGAATGACTTTGGTTTTAGAAATTTCTTTTGGAACATTGGAGTGACTTATGCACAATTCTAGTAAGCTTAGTTTCAATTTTCCTAAGCAATTCAACTTTAATCTTACAGGAATGGTTGTGGGCAATGTATAAATATTTTTCACAATTGTAATCTTTTCAGGAATATATCAGTGAATAATAATGATTGTGTGTTTTTTAAATCCTTGGAAAGGTAATCCAGAGGCTACCACATACTTATTGCACAAAGGCAAAAAGACATAAGGATTCTGAATTTGTTCATATTCACCAATAGATTGGAGTTTACAGGATTGAGACACAATTTATAAACACACAATGTTTTGATTTAAGTTTATGATTGATGACAGTGGGATTTACAAGACTGATTCACAAAGGATTAATACTTTTTTTTTTAGTACAAATAGGTCAGATGCCACTTCAGGGGAAAGGGTAGCTTTAACACACTAACAACTAATAAACTAATACTGTTTGAGTGACAGGGATGACTAGTATTAATGCATTTTCAGCAGAAAAAAGGACTCATAGAACACAAAAGCATAGAAATTCACTCTTTCTTAGCATTGCTGGTAACTCTTATGGCTGGAAATATTGCTAGAAAGTGTATGGAGCTTATTGAGTCATCTTTTTTTCTTTTCTTTATTGATTAAGGTATTACATATATGTCCTTATCCCTTCATTGCCCCCCTCCACTCCCCCCACTCATGCCCTCAAACCCCTGTTGTCCATGTCCATTGGTTAGGCTTATATGCATGCATACAAGTCCTTTGGTTGATCTCTCCCCCTTACCCCCACCCTCCCCTACCTTCCCTCTGTGGTTTGATGGTCTGATTGATCTTTCTCTGTCTCTGGATCTGTTTTTGTTCATCAGTTTATGTTGTTCATTATATTCCACAAATGAGTGAAATCATGTGATAGTTGTCTTTCTCTGACTGGCTTATTTCACTTAGCATAATGCTCTCCAGTTCTATCTATGCTGTAGTAAATGGTAAGAATTCCTTCTTTTTATAGCAGCATAGTATTCCATTGTGTAGATGTATCACAGTTTTTAATCCACTCATTCTTGATTTTTTTTCTTATAAGCCCCATGATTGTTTTTCTTCTAAGTGAAAAACCTTGCCATTTTCACTTACATTATTTACATTATCTTTTGCCATAGTTAAGAAACCTTGCTTTCTCTGTATTTACTTTTTAATATTTAGTGAGAAAAGTTTTTAATGATAACCACATACTAATTTCTTCTGAAAGCACTGAGCACATTGCTACTATATGTTGTTGTCTTTTGTCTTATATATAAAGTCTAGTGATTCAACCAAAGGGTATGTTCATTTCTAACATGTGCTAAGTTTTGGGGAAGATTTTTTGTTGCTTTCCTCATATGCATATTCTTTAATTAATGCAACTACTTTCTTAGTTAATATACATTAAGTTTTGCATTTCAAGTTTTAAATGTAGTTAATCATGTTTTAAAGGAAAAATAGAAAATAAATGTCACTGTATCGGTTTGCCATTTGAAGGGATGTGTCATTCTTCTAATGCAGTTTATGATGTTTTTCTCTCTTTGAAGAATATTTTGAAGATGTCTATGATAACTTGTATGCTCTGGCCTGTTACTTCAATAATTCTGAAGACAAGTGGGTAAGGAACCACTTCTACAAACGATGTTTTGAGATTGCTGAACTGATCAAAATTGACGGTGGGAAGAAAGAAGCCGAGGCGCATGGACACATGGGACTTCTCTTTGAGGAAGAGGGTGAGTGGCCATCGGCCTGGATGCCTTGGGTGCCTTGGAGGATCCAGAGTCCAGGCAATCAGAAGGCAGGTGGGGGTCAACAAAAAGACCTGAGGCTTTATATAAGTTACTGAGATTCAAAAGCAAAGGTGTGACTTAAGGACTCACCTTCAGTGTTGCTTGCGTCTGACCTCTGCCCCGGCGCTAAGCCTCAAGTTCCCAGCAGCATCACAAAGAGAAAGCTCCCCCCAAACCCCATACATCCTTCATTCACAAACATGCTGCACCATTTTGAATTGTTTTTTCCTTTTTTAGCGCTTTCTTTGTTCATTTTAAATTAATTTCTCATGTGTGAAAATGAGGATTTTTCCAAGTGCCCCTATACAAAAAACAAAAAATATCTAAAAATCTCAGATATGGCTCCATCATGATTTTATAGTAATTTCTGAAGGAAATGTTCTTTTTTAAAAATAACTTCATAGCTAACAATGTTATCTTAAGACAAGCCAAAGTTAAAAACAACAAAAAATCGTCAGAAACATATTTTGTATGGTGGTTTAATAAGGACTGCAAGTAGAAATTTAAGTTATAATTATTTATGTAAGGATAGTGGGTAGAAAATATATCTGAAGACAAAAATATTTTATCATGTTTTTCAATTTGTAAAAATGGGGTAAGGTCTTGCTTAAATAAAGTAAGATTCAAGGTGAAATTTTTGCTTAAGCTTTTAAAAATTACTACCAATATTCCCATTTCACAGGTGAGATAAATACTTTTTTTTTCAAACTTTTAAAAAGTATCTTCACTTTGAGGATGAGGAAACTGGCACAATGAGGGAAAGCTAGTTAGTGTTGGAACTGATATTAGTCAGCTAGCTTCACAGCCTGTTGCTAGTAGCCCCTGCTCTACACAAACAAATAATTGCTTTACTTTTATGATGAGCTAAGTCTAAAAGTTCCTGAAGATTATATGCTAAAATATAATGCTGCACTTTGCTGTCAACTCTGGGAACCCTCCCCCCAAATGAATAAAATAAAAATTTCTTTTTGCTTTGTTTTTATAATTGAAGCCATCAAATTCTGTCACCTATGATGACAAATCAAATAATCAAACTGTCAATTACTGGTCCCAAAACATAAGTCACAAAAGAAATAAGAAATAATATCAGAAAATAAGGCGTGATTAAGTCAGGGCTACATTGATGAAAATTTAAGAGTGGTCTGGTAAGATTCAGATAGCTACTAATAAGTATATTCTGAATTTTTCTAAAAATTTTATTCCTGATTTTTAATATTTGGTTTGATTTCTCAAAAAAAATTTTATTGTGGTAAAAGACTATATAACAAAATTGGCCATCTTAACTGTTTCTAAGTTCAGTGGTGTTAAGTATATTCACATTATCATATAACCAGACTTCAGAACTTTTTCATCTTGCAAAATTGAAAGTCAATACCTAGTAAATAACAACTCCTGGTTTCTTTGTTCTGTGTTGCTGTTGTTTTTAATCTTTCAATGTATTTCTATTGGAGGATTTATTAATTGCTTCATTCATTCATTCATCCATTCATCCATTTACTCATCCAACAAATATTGGAGTGCCTAGTAATCTTGATCAGTAACCATGGCACCTGGTTGCCCACATCATTTTAGTGGCTGAGAGTGAGGATGCATTTGGGAAATGTGATCAGGGTGGGGCTGCCCTGAGAGCAGGTCGTTGGCTGGCTTACATTTAAATGTCCCACCATATAGCATAATTCCATAGTAAATCGAATATTTTGACTATAATTATTTTCAGGTTGTGTTGTTTTGTTTTGCAACTACTTTCTGTCAGATCTGAATTATTTTTCTATGGCTTAATCAGTTCATAGGCCCTGAGAAGCATGCCTTTACTGCCTGATGGATAAAGTGGCTGAGTTGGTGTTGATGAAAATTCTAGAGATTGCCTTTGATTGTGTACTGTACCTAGCAATGGTGAAAATTACTGGTGTAGCTTTTAGAATTTTAGAATTTTCATGAAGGAGGTAAAGTAGAGCTATCAAAAATATGTGGCTAGAGTGGAATGGGGACTTACCTGGCTGTAGGGTTCCCACTGAAGTGACAATGGTGTAGCTTCCGCATATCTGATCTGATTGGTCTAGACAAGCTAATGGAGGCCCCACAGCAACAGCTAGGTGGCAGCTGTGCTCAGGGGCAGGTGGCAGCATCCTGATTCCAGGGGTGCCCATTCAGGTTAAAGCAGGATACCAGCCGGCAGATGGCAAAAGGCGGATTGTCAGGGCCCAACCGAGCAGGCTGCAGTCCAGGGCATGGCTCCAGCACCCTCAGGGAACCATAGAGCAAATGAACTTGAGCAGAGGCCATAGTCACAGGGTCTGGGCACCTGAGTACAATCAGTGCCAGTGTTTAGCCCAGTGGTACATACGGGACCAGAGCCTCACCCAGAGCCCCCTGGCCAGAGTCAAGCACAGCAGACAGGTTCTAACCCCCAGTGCTGCTAAAGATGGGCCCTCTTGTACAGTGTGCCTGATCTCCATTGGCTCAAGGGCTGGCAGTTTCATTCTTCAGGGCAGTTATTTTGACTGTAGCTTGGGTGGCAGACATGGACTAGTCATGGACTGACAGACACTTGTGCAAATCAGTGGCTATATATTCGGTCAGAATTGTGACCTATTTGTAAGGACTTTTTCATGCAAACAGGGCAAAGAGGCAGAGAGCATTCATGCCATGTCTGGAGCATTGGGGAAAGCCCTCAGATACTGATCGATAGGAGATATGCCCATTCAGAGGTCTAGTGGGCCAGGTGTCAGACCTGGGGAGAGAGAGCACTTTTTAAAAGACAGGATTCGTGAAGCACTGGCTCCTTCCCAGTATGATCAGGGGGAAGGACAGTGAAAACACGATGATATAGCAGAACCTTAACTGCAGTCCTTTCCTGCCAGGGCAGCATTAGTGATCAGATGCAGCCCCAAACCCTTCCCTGACAAGATCAAGGAACTGGGTCCAGGCCTTGCAGCTTTATTGGGAGCTGGTAAATTAGAGCAGTGTTGACCACATCAGTGTTTATAGTTGAGCAAATACCAGAACCTTTTTCTCTGCCCCTTCCAATGATTTAGAATCTGGGTCCAAACTTTGTTTTTGACCAAATTAATGGACTTAGTACTAGGGACCAGCTGGTTTCCGTGGAGCCCTGCAGAAGGCCAGTCTCTTTTGTAGGAGGCTAGCATGGAGGGACATCAGACTTGGACAAATTAACCCTTAATTTCTGCCTGCTTTTTGTCCTGTCACTCCTTCCCCAATTCCAACGGGCAGCTTCTAATTATCATCTCTCACTCTGGGACCATTCTCTTCTATTCCAACCCATATGGGCTTTGAGTCTGGACTTGCCTGTGGGAGATCAGGAGGAGGATTAGAAATAGATGTTGGGTGATAGCCCCGGATGCTGATCATGTTCACGGAAGACGGGCAGGGGAAGCCATTGTTGGAACAGCTTAGGGAGTGCACACCACCTATTTCAGAAAGCCATTACCTGTGCTTTAGCCCAAGGATTGATTAAAGGCAAACCAGGATCTACAGCATTGATCCCAAGTTCTCCCCGCGACTGAGGAAAGACAGAGTTATCCTGGTTAGCTTGCTCAGGTCTTAGAATTAATGTTGACCTGGACAGATTCGAAATAGTGTGAGTCAGTGTGGTTTGCCAGGGCCCAGAGGGCACCAGTAGTAGGGTAGTGTTTGGAGACACACTGGAATGCCTCTTGGTTACTAAGTGGCAATCCTGAAGCTGGTCACAACACCACCAGCAGGACTCTTCCTCTCCATTGTTGGCCTTTAATCTACCTCCGGTCCCTGACATGCTACCAGGAGGCCATGGTCTGGGCCTGGCTGGACACCCAGTTTGCTGGGACAATTGCCATGCTAACAAGGTAATTGGTCAGAAGCACTCACAGCAGGCCTGTTAGGGCAGCACTGCTCAAAGATGGCTCCCAGAGACAGGAGCAGCAGCAGGAGTACAGGTCCCCCACCGCCCTTTCATTGGATGCTGTATGTTTAGGGAAGTATCGTCCAACTCCTGGTGTGATCAGGGGCCAGACAGATTAGCAATATGATGTGGCAGAGCCTTGATACCAGCCATATTCTGCCAGCTCAGCACCCAGGCTTTGAGGTCGCAGAGTCCCTCCCATGCAGGATCTGCAGAGGGGGTGCAGGGAAAGGTATGGGGGCTGAGGTATGTGCCTAGGGTTGCAGCCATGGGATATAGCATACAAATAGCAAGATTTCCCACACAGGCATTCACTGTTAGGGGAGCATCAACCTCTCCCCTGTCAGGAGAGAGGGACTGGGAGCTAAGCCTTTGCAATAGGTCAGGATTGATTTCCTTAAAAGCACTGAGCCTAACTGGTTTCCTTGGAACCTTCTTAGAGTCCATCTTATTTTCTAGGAAACCAGCCTGTGGAGAGTGGCTACAGTGTTTGGACAGGTTCAAGCCTCAGACTAATGAGAGGGCACAGTCTTCTCATTGCCACGTGCAAGTCCCAGCTTGGAGGGCAAAGCCTTCCCAGCACAATTATAGCCAACAGCTATAGTTGTAAGCTTGAACCTATGGTCCGAACATGTGGCCCCATGTGTCCGAGTAAGATGGGCTTGATAGAGTTCAGGTGCATGTAGTTGAGTAGAATCGAAACCCACAAGAATGTTTTAAACATCTTGACCACACCCTTCTTTCCCTCGTGGAATCTGGCCATAAAATAAAGACACGGCTTGTAGTACGTGGCGCTGTCGCTAGCTCTCCATCAGGGAGGCTCTCCATCAGAGAGGACAGCTTTTATTCTCTTGTCTGTCTTTTCTCAATCCTTCACCGTCCCCCCTCAGGGTCACTGAATCTGGCTGAGCTGGCACGGCACATAAGGTGCCCTGGGGCTGAGTATGCCATGGCCATACCAGCTCGCCACACCAACCTGCAGGGGATCAGTGCTGGATGAGTTAACCCTTACCTCTTACTAGTAAATCTTTAAGTTCTGCATAAAGAGATTATGGGCACAGAAGTCCTGATCTTTAAGAATTAAGACAAAGCTAGGACCATGAGCAAGATTCTGAGCTTCAAAAGGAGCCCCCCCACCACTCCCCGTGACCAGATGTTTCCAAGAACTGATCAACGTAGAAGAGAACCAGTGAGTTAAAGCAAGAGACGATCAAACCTCTGTCCTGGAAGAATGCCTGGTAGACACTTGGCTTGAATGAGGTGCTGTTCCTACAACTGCCCCCCCACCAACTCTAGGTAGAAGCAGGGTATTCTACCAGCTCCAATGGCCCGTGGACAGAGCCAGGGGGAGACTGTCCATCCTGCTTGCCTTTAAATACCAGGACTAAATAGGCTGCTTCTCATTGGGAGTGTAGGGAATGCAAGGAAAACAAAGCATTCGTCTTGCAACAGCTCTCGCAGCAACTGATTCAACTCCTCTAAGCCCAAGCCCTACATGTGTGAAGGGAATGGCATTTTCCCTGTTCAGCAGTCTGGGCGTTAGGCTGGTTGGAGGCACAGCCAAAAACACCAGTTCTTATTTCTTCAAATGAAGACCTCCTGCCGTGAAGCCTCTTAGCACTGTCCTCTTACACAGCCTGATCCTTTTGCCCTGTCCCCTCTCTGCCTTGACCTCAGATTTGCCATGGGCATGGGCTCCCATGTGCCTCACACTGTGACTGTGTCTGTGACTCTGATTATCTGTTTGCTCGTTGGAGAAGGACTTTTCCAGCAGCCCGCAGACTCCTGTCATGGGATCACACTCTTTTGCTTTGCTTCTCCAGGTTTGGTGCTGACAGCTCTTAGTAACTGCACTGCCAGTCAGGACAAGTGTTGTAACACTGCTGGCACTTCCTGGTTACTCATTTGAGAAAGAATTTCCAATCACATTTGTTATGCGTTGAATTGTGGACCCCAAAAAGATGTTGAATTCTTAACCTCCAATATTTGTAGAAGACGGAGATACGATGACCCTAATTAGGTGGACCCTGATGACTGGTGTCCACATAAGGAGGAGGAGATTGGGCAGAGAGACAGACATATTCAGAGGGAAAGTAATGTGAAGACACGGAGAACATCATCTACAAGCCAAGGAACACCTGAAGCTACCAAGACCCAGGAGGGTGGCACTGAGTGGGTTCTCCCTACAGCCCAGCAGGAAGCAACCCAGCTGACCTCCTGGTTCAGACTTGCAGCCTCCGGAGCTGAGAGAGAATGAACTCTGCTATTGACGCCACCCAGTCTGTGGTACTTTGTAGCAGCCGCCCCAGGAAACTAACACCGTATTCGATATGGTGTCAGTAATTTTTCCTAACTTAAAAAGAAAAGATGTCATTTCAGGGGCAATAGGGAATTACAATAATGGTGGAGTGATGTGAGGACATGTGACGAATGTCATGTTCCTTCATTTCAAGCTCTGACAGATAAGACATTTGTGATAGTATCAACTGGATACTATCTAAAATAATATGAGGAGATGTTTTCGTATTCTCCTAACATCTCCTATAAACAATCTTTTCCTACAGTTTTGGCTTTTTTTTTACCTTATTCCCCATTCCATTAAAACATGACTTTATTTGGTGGATGTGTTTATTCTTTGGTATTTTAAATGAAATTTATCATCACGGTATTCAGTTCTCAAAAAAAAAAGGTTAAAATACAATAATATCATCAAAGATGCCACATCAAAATTGATAGAAATTTCTTGGTAATTTCTTATTTGTCATGGAATAATGTTTGCCACTTTATTAGAAAAACAGCCTTAATAACTAAAAGAAATGCAAAGGATATATCAGTTTTTAGTGTGGTATTTTATTTTCTCTTTCATTTTATTAAAAATTAATAGAGATGTAAGCGCTGTTGAGGGGATTTAAAACCCATCAAATACACAACATCTCATCTGAACGGAGGCGCCTCTGGAGAAGCACGCTGAGGATGTGGAAGGAAGACAGGTGCATTCTGCATATGTGCCCTTTCGTACCACACAACTGGTTACCTTGTGTATGGGTTGCTTTTTAATTAGGGAAAAAGGTAGCTAATTTTTTAAAAATCTATTAAATTAAAAAGCATAGGAAAGGGCAGAAGGTTTTTAGAGTTGGTAAGAAATATAGTGGGGGATGGGAGCAACCGGGGAGAGGTCAAGTGGTGGGGGGGGGGGGGGGAGACTTATGTAATACATTAAACAATTCAGAATTCAAATTAGAAAAAAAATGCAAAAAGATATAATAGTGACGATTAAAGAACTATTATAGATCCAGTCCCATTATTAATGAAGTAGAAAAGTGGGGGCAATGTGAATTGTTAATTGGTTTTCAGATAGCAAGGGAAGCTCAAAGCTGCAGGAGTAGTAGAAATATGGGTTACAGCTTAAGTAAAGCAGGCACAGGGATTAAATTAGTGTTAGCTGATAAACGCTGAATGACTGTCTTGGTTTAGATACTTAACCTAACACGGCATTGAAGCACAAGGCTGCAGATGAAGTCTAGCAGAGGAGAAACTATCAGGTGGGGCAGTAAACTTGGATTCTCTTGACATTGTCATTGGCTGGTTAACTGTGTGGATCTTGCTTTCCTCGTCTCTGACGTGAGGGAGTGTGAGCACGTGCACTTTGCTCTTAGTCCACGTCCAGCTTTGATTTCCACGGCTGCTTAGATGGCTATTGAAACATCAGTCTTTTAAAACTCTGTCAACTTCTTTACTTATTAGGGAAAGAAAAATGTCAGTTTATAAAAAGCAGAGATGGAGCCTAAAATTAACTTCTTTGTACCACTCTTCATTATTAAAAAATAATAATAAATCAATTCTAGCTCTTCAGAGAATTATTTTGACGATTAAATGAGATAAGCGAAGTGCCTGGTGTTCTGCTTGGCACATATGGCACGTAGGCCTACATAAAGGCTGCTTTCTGTTTTCACATTTTCTTCCTCGCAGTGTGCCTGTTACTTAAGTAGACGGGGGGAGCTACCATACCACGAAAGTGCAGTATCAGGCTGACAGGCAGCAACTGTAGTGAGCCCCCAGTTAAAACTGGAGAAAGTCTTCAGAGAGGCCAGCAATGGCAGTGAGTGATCTGTACTGGGGACCCCCTCACCTGCTCCAGCTGGGAACCGCTGCTCTTCTTCCTCTTGGTGTCTCCCTCCATCTCCTCTCTCTTCCTTTGAGCTCCGACCTTGCATCTCAGTCCTCCCATCTTCTCCACTGATGATGCCTCTATATGAGAGGGCAGGCCTTACTCTATGAATAACTTCCCTATTGCCTTTCCAAGTGCTAAGATCACATTTCTGCACACAGTAGGTACATATTATTTTGGTCTCTGCTTGTCCCTATTCTTCCACTTGGATGCTGGGCTCCTGCATACACTTTGAAGGGGCAGTAGCTTGGGTGGAGAATAGAAGAAGACAAGAACTATTCTCTGGTGATTCATTTTTCACAGTTTTTCATGATTCCTAAGTTGATGCTCGAGAAGAGCATAATTTGCCAATGAGGAAGCTGAACCGGAGTAATTAAACATTTTGTCATGGCCACATAGTTTGTTAATAGCAGGTGCAAGAGCCAATGCAGAGCTCCATACCCCTGTCAGCTAGCTTTTCCTTCTCTGTGAAATGCTCAACACAAATACACACAGACTATCTTAATATCGCATGGTTCTTCAAACTGATTTCCCAGTACCATTTAGATCAGTGGTTCTCAACCTTCCTAATGCTGCAACCCTTTAATACAGTTCCTCATGTTGTGGTGACCCCCAACCATAAAATTATTTTTATTGCTACTTCATAACTGTAATTTTGCTATTGTTGTGAATTGTCATGTAAATATCTGATATGCAGGATGTATTTTCATTGTTACAAATTGAACATAATTAAAGCATAGTGATTAATCACAAAAACAATATGTAATTTATGTACTTTCCAATGGTCTTAGGCGACCCCTGTGAAAGCGTCATTCGACCCCCAAAGAGGTCGCGACCCACAGGTTGAGAACCACTGATTTAGATGGACTTAGAGCAAGTCAGCTGTATCTGCGATATACATGGTGGCAGTCACACATAAGTGTATGATGCAACATATGAAGTGCTTTTTCTCATGCATGATATAGGTGATGTTATTCCCCTTTGCAGATTTGCAGGAAACAGGGATCTGAGAGCTTACATGAGAACTAAAACATATCAGAGCCCAGACTGGACCCCCGTGCCTTTGGATCTTAGTCTGGTGTCCTTTCACTTCCTGGAACCACATCTCTGCACAAAGGTTTGCTCAGCAGAGAGACCTCACAAAGCTGACCTTCTGGATTCACCTATTTTTATTAAAATTATAATAATAAAAGGCTCTGATATAAAATGAACCCTGAGAAAATTATAAATAAAAAAATTGTGTCTCCTTTTTTATATCCTCTGTCGTTTGCCAGCTTGACCAACCATCTGCCTTCATGGTCCTTTTCCCATCCCCCACCCCAAGAGCCCCATGCAGTGTTCACTGAGAATCTCTTTCCATCTATGGGTACTAGTGACTTGACCCCCTCGTGATGTAATGTTTACTACAGTTTCAGCCTATCCAGGTTGTGCAGAGACAGGATGGTTCTCTAAGAAAGCAAGTCCATGAAGGCTAGCACAGTATAGAGGCCTTTTCACACAAAGAGCAGATTGGAAGAGAACGTGACTAGTAGACTGAGGGAGTGGGGGCAGGCAGGTTTGGGTGGCTCTATAATCAGGCCTTTGTCATGTGTTGACATGTGAATTAGGCTGCTCAATAATTGTGGGTAGGATAACCTAGAATGGGGGAACTAGAAGCAGGAGAAGCTCAAGGAGGCATTGAGACTGGTGAGGGGAGTGGGCTGGTATGTTGGCTAAATAGATGGAAAGGAAGGATGACTCCAGACATTGCAGCAGAAGAAACAGCATTGGTATTCACATAGAGGGTAGGGGATTGGAGAAAGGAAAATCATAACTTTATATGCAGCATATATGACAAAGAACAAGTAGCTATATTCTGTATAAAGTATATATCAATTGGTAAGAAAAATGTTAAGATGACTGTAATTTCATGGAAAGAGGATAAAAAGAGACAATTTGTCAAAGAGGAAATACGATATGTAATGAATATATAGGAAAATAACAAACTTCTACAAAAATCAGTTTGAATCATTGTGAAATGCCATTTAACACTTCTTAAAATGCAAAAAAAGTAATTAA
The DNA here is from genome assembly GCF_000412655.1 of Myotis brandtii. NCBI lineage: Eukaryota > Metazoa > Chordata > Mammalia > Chiroptera > Vespertilionidae > Myotis > Myotis brandtii. Next base: position 390,184 of record NW_005357159.1, read on the forward strand.
GGTTCCTTAAAATAATACTTACAGGTATTGCTGGTGATAATTTGAATCATTTAAATGGTTTTGGGAAGAAATACAGCAATGCATAGCAAGTATAAAATTTTCAATACATCTTTATCGATTAACTTCACTTTTAGAAATGTGGAAAGTAGTTCTAATAAAATAATTTAGGTTAGCTGAAAATTACATTAATCTCTTTACAACTGTTTAAAAATTCTGTATGAATTTAGAAAAGGAGGGGAATGATACTTGACCACAATTTTCAAGTGCTTTTTAAGATTCCCCCCTCATAGTGTTTTATTTATGTTGATAAAAATATTTTTTGCCTGTAAAATATATTACACTTGTGCTAAATATTTTCAAAATTCTTTGTATTTTGAGTCAGTGTTAGGGTGACTGCTCCACAGGATTTGCCTGGGACTGAGCAGGCTCCCAGGACTGGATTCGGCGTTTGAACCAGCAAGTCCCGGGCAAACCTGAATAAAATGGTTACCCTAATGTAGGGAACATTAACATTTTATTTTGTATCTCTAAACCTAGCATTTTATTCATGCTCCAAACAATGGTAAGACAATATGTCTTTGTTTTTTGCTATTAATAGATTTTGACACGCATAACATGATTATTTTCGATTTTAAATGACTCTTCTTTTATTTATTTTAATTTTTATTGAATTTATTGTGGTGATATTAATAAAATTATATAGGTTTCAAGGGTACAATTCTATAATACAGCATTTGTATATTGTATTGTGTGTTTACCATCCCAAGTCCAGTCTCTTTCTGTCACCAGTTATACCCCTTTACCCTCTTCTACCTCCCCCACCCCCCTTTTCCCTCCAGTAATCACCATACTGTTTTTTGTTTTGTTTTGGGGTTTGTTTGTTTTTGCTTAATCCCTTCACCCTTTTACCCAGCTCCCCATCCCCCCTCCCCTCTGACAGCTGTCAGTCTGTTCTGTACCTATGGAATCACTCTTATTTTCTGTTTAAGTTGCTATCATATTTTAAAATTTGTAACCATGAAGCCTCTATTACATACAGAATGCCTCAAGAGAAAACAGCACTGGAACCAACAAAGGGCAACTCATTCAATGTTTACCCTGAAAATAGATTTCCTGGCGGGCACTGTGGATATTTGGGTTGGGGAACAAAAACAACTCCAACAAAACCTCCCTCCAATGGTTGCTGCTGAATCATGACCAAACTCTCCCTCAGCCCCCGTGTCCTTCCCCGCCTGCTCACACCTCTAGTACAGCTGCCCAAGTTCATGGGGAACATTTTTTCCCTCTTAATAGTTAAAAAATAAATTATATTTTTCTATTTCCCCTCACTTTTAAACTGCTTCTAAATTTGCATTTTAAAGGTCCCTTTGGAGGAAACTTTTCCAAAAAGATTCTCTGAAAGAGTGAACACATTAATCCATTCAGGTTTCCTAGTAACAATATGAAATAAAGCCAAAAAGTGTCTAGGGATGAACCCGATTACTCCAACATATCCACCCATAGGAAGGCGCCGGGGCTGATGCCTGGCGGAAGCGTCTCCCCTTTCAAGTCTACATGGTTGCCTGGCTCACCACTCTGGCACTTCTCATTCGGATTAAATTCCAAGAATGGATTCGAAAAGTGGGCACTAGTATCCATTTTCTAAGGAGCACCTGACTAGATCAGTATTAGGAACTGATCACTTTACATTGGAATGAAAGTGAATTTAATGTTAAAAAGTTATTTTTTGCCCTGGCCAGATTGGCTCAGTGATTAGAGTGTGGGCCTTGGGACTGAAGGGTCACAGGTTCAATCCCTGGTCAAGGGCACATACCTAGGTTGCAGTTCCCCAGCCCCAGTAGGGGCAGGTGAGGGAGGCAACCAATTAATGTCTCTCTCACATCAATGTTTCTCTCTCTCGCTCTCTCTCTCTCTCTCTCTCCTCCCCCTCCTCCCTCCCACTCTCTAGAAATCAATGGAAAAAATATCCTCGGGAGAGGATTAAAAAATAAAAAAAAGTTATTTTTCATAAGTTAAGTCAATTAGCATTACTTTTTCTATATTAATTAGTTGTCACTTTTCAAGGCATGTCAGTTTATTTCCCATCTACTATATGTACTTGTTCATAAGACCTTACAGTATTTAATCAAGAGATCCTTTTAAAGTATTGATAGCCACAAGAAAATTATTCCATGTTTGATCTGTGTTAAAGAACCAAAGTCCAAGATCTTTGAATGGAACTTAGAATAAAAATGTAATTAGGTTACATCCCTAAAGTCTGATATATCTTTAAACAAGACTGCAAATGAAACTTTATTAGAGCTTCAAATGAATTATTTCATTGCATTTTTTTAAAATTCATTTTCTTCCCCTGCTCTTTCATGTCTGTGTTACTGACAGAGCTGCCTCTATTTTACCTGTCTTTTTCGGGGAGTTTTAATTATTTACTGCTTAACGAGCAGTGCGGAGACACAGCCTCATTCGGAGGTGCCTGCTCTGCTGCGGGTTTTTCTTTTTCAAAGCTTTGCAGGGAGGTCTTGAAAGCTGCACTGAGCCTCCAGTCTCCACACACTGAATAGATGGCTCTGGAGGCCGCGTGGCCTCTGATCCTCTGAGAAGAGGCACTGCCCCAGGAAAGCTCTTTGGAAATACCACTGTCCAAGAGCGAGAGGGGTGAGAGTTGGGCGACGTGTACCGTTTCCAACTAGCACCTCAGGTGGGTCTCAATTGGAATAAGTGACACTGCTCCATGCTATTTAGGTGTTAAAGCAGTCCCTATAGCAGGCCCATCCAGATTGGCTCCAACTGGCAGACAAATAGATACCATGGCATGAAACGTTACTGAATCTGTGCAAAACCCAGGCACTCTGCACGGTGCCAGCACAATTGTTTAATGCCCCTTGCAAACACATCCCAAAGTTGGCATTGCCATCCTCATTTCAGAGCCCTTCAAGAAAGGGTGTGAATGGTCCAATTATATCATGATGTTGAGGTTCAAGCCTTGGTCTCTGCATTTATGTCAAACATTGGACACAGTTTCTAAAAAAAAGGGTCACCATAAGGAAGTAAAGCCCCATCTCTGGGCATCATTCTGCCACCTGCTTGGTATGTGAATTTAGGCCAGAGAAGCCCTAAGGCTTATCTTCCTCATCTCTAAAATATAGGCACTAACAAATATATGTAGCAGCTACTATTGTGCTCGGCATATGATCAGTGCTCAAGTAACATTATTTTCTCCCTCCAAACTCACCTAGATAGATTATTGTCAGTTTGTTATCTATAATAATAAAAGCATAATATGCTAATTAGACCAGACATCCTTCTGGACAACCTTCCGGACAAAGCCAGGGCTGCAAGGGAAACCTGGGTCCCGGGTGCCTGCCAGTAGCCGGAGGGAAGCCCAGGTCTCAGGTGCCAGAGGGAAGCTTGTGCCAGCAGCCGGGGGAAGGAAGGCCTACTCTTGCACACATCTCATGCATCAGGACTCTAGTCCTATATAATAAAAGGCGAATATGCAAATCAACCCAAATGGTGGAATGACTGGTCGCTATGATGAGCACGACAACCCGGGGGCAGACGCTCAATGCAGGAGCTGCGCTCTGGTAGTCAGTGTGCTCCCGTGGGAGTGCTGCTCAGTCTGTTCATGGCTGGCAAATGCAGCAGGATCCTCTTCTGCCTCCACTGCAGGCGGGTGGTAAGGAGCGAGAGGTCCGGGACTGCGAGAGCTCCAGACTGCGAGAGGGATGTCTTACTACAGGCTTACTAGTAGGCCTAATCCCCCAGGGGTTCGGGCCTAAGCCGGCAGGCAGACATCCCCAAGGGGTCCCAGACTGCAAGAGGGCACAGGCCAGGCTAAGGACTCCCCTCTCCCCCAGTGCACAAATGTCATGCACCAGGCCTCTAGTCTATATATATAAAAGCCTAAGCAACCATTCAACCGTTCGACTGCTGGACTGTTCAACCAGTAACTATGATGCACACTGGCCACCAGGGGGCAGATGCTCAATGCACAGGCATGGAAACATGAAACAGACTGAAGAATCTCAGAAGGAAAGAGGGAGGACAGAGGGAGGAGAGCCGGAAGAGATTAACCAAAGATCTTATATGCACACTAGAGGCCCAGTGCACGGATTCGTGCACCAGTGGGGTCCTTCAGCCTGGCCTGTGGTGATCAGGCCAAATACCTGCACTGGGCCTCTGACATCCCCCAAGGGGTCCCGGATTGTGAGAGGGTGCAGGCCAGGCCAAGGAACCCCACTGATGCATGAATTCGTGCACCGGGCCTCTAGTTTATTTTATAATATCCAAATTATTATATGCTTATTTTCAATCAAAACCACTCACCTCCAACTTCCATAAGTTAATCAATACTGATACTTTGGTCTATATGCTTCCATCCCTTTCTCTTTACTCATATAAATACATATCCATAATCAGTATGTGGTTTATCTAAAATCAGGAACACTATGTGATTCAAGTAAGAATTAAATTATTGATTAAGTCCAGAGCAATATAATTCATTAGTTGATCTAATGTCAATACTGACTTTATTTCTCAGATTTTTATGCTTGTCAACAACACCTCTAACTTAGTATTTTAAGGTGAGGTGGAAACCATGAAGTAAAACAATTTATCATTTGAGGAAAATAGTAAACTCTATGAATTCTACCAGGTTTATAATGGCTAGTATGAATTTCCTATTTTTACATTACACATTTTAAAAAATTGAATAATCTTCATACTTCTGATTATGAACATGTAAGAGCAAAGATGTCTAATGCTTAATCCTTAGGAACTAAAAAACTTGGATAGGAACCACCAGCCTATGTTTATTAGAACATAGACCAGTGAAGCCTGCCCACCGTTTCCATCACTGGCCACAATGCAGCTATCTAAAATCACAAACAACAATTAATAACAGTTCCTCCAAAATATTGTAGGGATCTTCTAGATTTTATTTATTTATTTTTTGCATTGGTTTCAGGTGTACAGCACAGTAGTTAGACAATCATCTACCAAGTGTCCCCTCGATATTTCCAGTGCCCGCCTGGCACCATACAAAGTTACCGAAATATTATTGGCTGTATTCCCTATGCCGTACTTTACATCCCTGGGACCATTTTGTAACTGCTAAATTGTACTTCTTAATCCCTTCTCCTCTTTCACCCAGTCCCCTACCTCCCACCAGTCGGCAAATCTTCTGGATTTTAAAAATCAACTTATTAGCATTGCCAACATCAGTAAGAAAGCCCTTGGTGAGTTCCTCCCACACCTGTGTTCCTGGGGTCCTTTCCGCTGTCTGGCTTAATGACCCGTGCCCTTTAACCGGGGTGTGGTAGCATTCCTATAATGTCCATCTGAAGTCTTTGCTCAAAATGATAAAGGAAGAATTTCATTTTCTAAATAGCATCTTAAATTTCTTCTAAGTATCCCAAAGTAGCAACAAAAGTTATGGGCACATTTTCTTCCTGGTTTATTAGGGAGACTATTGAGCTGCAGGACAGAATCTCTGCTTTCCAGTGTTCCATTTGCAAAGGCGTGCAGTGGGTTATACTATAGAACAGATCTCCTCTGACAAGAGAGAAACCCTTGAAAATGATAGTTTCCACTGGGAAATGGGACCGGCCCTTAACTATTTCTGCATGTATAGTGCCATTATAATGATCAGAATGGAATGTAAAAACCTAAAGATAATATAAAATGTTCGTGTGGTTAAACTGAAATGGAAAGCAGTGTCTTTTGTTTTTACAAAAGGGCAATAACATTTTTCTCTTTCTGCGACTCTTCAATATTGCTTCTAGCAGATTTTATGTCTACATTGTATGGAATAGTAGCTTAACGCCAAAGATGTCCAGTAGCTCCAGATTAAAATGTCATAAAATATACATAAAGCTTTATTGTTCCTTTAGGTTGCTGCTTTAAACTAAAGTGGAATATTTCCCTAAATTCCTCAACAAATGTGCACAATTTAGAACTAAATATGCCTAAGACTTATACGAGTGCTGCTGAAGAAATAAGGCCTTATGGGCCTGTCAAATTATTTTCATGCAATTGTTTCTGTGGCATTATTTCCACTGGCAAATGTACAAGTTGATAGAAAAGGAAATAATTAGCTACTTTCAGAACTGCTGATGCATGGAGCTAATGCAGGCCAGTCTGAGCGTCTTAGAGATTGTGACATTTTAAATTACCTGAACGAAAAAAAAAAACCAGGAGCCATCTTTGGACATAATTAACATCTTGCCTAATGAATGTCAGGCTAGACAGAGTCACACTTTATTTATGAAATATTATTTTATTCAAACTTGCTCTCCCCCTTATTATATTGCAAACTTTAGATTTGTGTGCTGTTTTCTTAAGTGGAGCAACTTCTTTTTTTTTTTCTTTTTTCTTTTCCCTCCCCCTTCAAGTAATCAATGCACTGCTGAATGAGTTCATTTTAATGCACTCAATCATGCCTCTAATGTTCGTAGCTTACGGGCGCAAGCATCAGTAATGCAGGAATGTTATATGGCTTTAGTTTGGGCCATTTCATAAAATATTCATGGAATCAAAAATGTGCATCAAAATAGCGGCTGGGAGAATTACATTTATGTTCCTGCTTTTATGGCAGCTTCACATTTAAACCCATTTGTGTTAATATCTAGTCAATCTTCCTACTTTAAAAAAAACTAAAATGGGAGAGATCATATACATTCTCCTTTGCTTAATATTTGTTCTAGACATCTGCTGTGATACCACAAATATCTATAAACTTTCAGAGACGCTACGCAGGGAAGAGAGGCAAACAACTATTTGGATAATACCCAAATATATAAAATCTTATTTTCTCTACATAGTGTTTGTCTTAGAATCCTACCAAGCAATTTTGCAGTTTACAACATTGTTTGGGTTTGGTTCGTATTTTTATATAAATGGATGGATTTCTTGGTTGTGTGGGCTTTCGGTAAAGTGAAACTCCTTTCTAGTAGTGTTATTTTGAAAGTGCACTTTCCTTTATGTGACAAACAAAATACATTTCCTTTATGTGTCAACCTTTTTATTGTTTATGTAAATGTTATATAATTGTTTAAAAAAAACAACCACCCTGAGGCTTAGGCTACTTCTATCCACACCTGGATCCTCTTGTTCTACGCACTTGTTCATGGTGTGTCCCTAAGATGTGCTTTCTGACGTTACCTCCTATTATTGAGATAAATCGATCATTGATGATATTGATGGGAGGCCATCTCCAGTCTATTCAACAAGACATATTGGCTCCATTTTCTTCCCTGAGTCACTGGAAGTATTAGTGGACTCTCTATATTCTTGGCAAGCACTTTAATCATTCTTCTCTCTGACCTCTTCTTCAATAGGAAATAATGTTGGTATTTGATAATTCCAGAAAAGGGCAGTTGTCTAGATCCTTGTCCTTCAATGAGATTGATGGTAGAATTGATGGTAGAATCTGAAAATCTGTCCTGGTTCTAATACATTAAAGTTTATTTTTTTAAAGTTTATTTGATGACAAAGTGTAGTAGGCTGTATATGCTGAAAATCTGTCCTGATTCTAATACATTAAAGTTTTTTTTTAAGTTTATTTGATGACAAAGTGTAGTAGGCTGTATATGAAGACTTGGAAGATGCTATAAAGGGATGCTATGAGCCAAAGTGGAAAAATCTAGTTCATGATCTTCATTTATATTTAGCTTTGTCAAAATGAGCACTCTATTGATGACCATTTAAGGTATTTCTATTAAATTTAAATTTCAAGTCAAAATGTATTATGTCTTAATAAATATGTAGTCTCAATATCAGAGTCTTTACTCAGAAAGTAATAAAATCTTTAAAATTCCTATGCACAGTTAGAAATATAAATTGGATGGAAATCATATCATTGTTAATCATGCTTAAAGGGAAATACTTGCATATTTAGATGACTATAGTCCCTTTATAGGATAGATGTATATTTTAACATTTTAAATCAAACATTGTACTATTTTATATAATATGTACTTTCAATCTGACCAGCCTTTAGCAGTTTTAGCCACGCCCTTTATGTGCTTATGGTCATTTAGATCAAGTCCCTGCTGGCTTATTTACTGACCTATTTACCTCCGAATGATTTTAGAAATGAATCCCTACATCTGAGAAGGACTGGAAAACTCTACTTCCTCTGCGTAGGCACTTTGGTGTAAAATGCTGATCAGAATCCCCAGTGAGCTCATCTGTGGCAAAGTGATTAAGGAACAGTGAAACGGTGAACAGCCAGGTATGGCCACAGGTGACTAAGTCTGGGCACCTGAGGAATTCCAGGTGCCCCCCACAGATGTCACCACGTGGTTCAGGGAAGTAAGAAATTTAGACGTAGGTCACATCCGAAGCCCATCAGAGGCTAACACCTGTGCTTTTATGTTAGAGGTGACCTTGATTATCTGAGTATAGTCACAGTTATAGAACGGGAAGAGACTAGAAATCACACAATTTAAGCATTACTTTTTTACTTGAGAGATTTATGTCCAGAAAATATAACTTACCCCACCTAAAGTCCTGACTCTTGGTTTGTTGACTAGCATGTGATATGGTGGTACGAAGCTGTACGTGTTTTTGTGATCCCGGGTTTAAATCCTAAACATCCGTTTTTAGCCATTTAAGTCATTTAACCTTTGTGAGCCTCAAGCTTTCTCTTTAGTGTAAGAGTAATATTTACTTCACCAGTTTTTTAAACGTTAAATCACATAATGTATGGGATGGGGAAGCTTTCTATTTTCACTAGCACCTAGCAGGCCTTCAGGGGAGAATAGTTCCCTGTTCTCTTTTACCTGAGCGTCTTGAACCACGATCCTTCCTTGTGGGACACCTCAAGTAGTCTCTTCTGAGAGCTGAATCTTGGCCAGCCATCAGGAGCTAAGCACTACTAGCCCCAAAGCCCCAGCAAAAATCGAGCTCAATCGAAAACAACTATTCTCAGTAATTCAGAGGCCGCCTTTCATTGCAACCGGCCAACACCAATGTCCCAAGTACCTCCCTTACCTCATTCCTGATTAGACAGCCTGTGCATGATGCCTAATGGCATCGGTGACCCAGGGAAGTCTGGGATATGTGGGACACAAAGACACAGTCCCCACCTTTTCTTCACTCTTCCCCACATTCACCTCTCTCCCCATTTCCTCCACCTTTCCTTTCCCCACTTTCTGTTTTCCCCTCCCCTCCCCCTTTTTGTCCCCTTGCAAATCAAATATTGAACATGACTATCAACTCTCATATTTTATTTGCTTCATTATACCTCATTTGCATGTCATTGTAATTAGTTAAGTTAACCAAAGCTTCATCTCCTGGCTCTCCTCCTAAAATTCTTAGCAAATCTGTTATTTTATAACACAACTTTGGACCCTCTTTCCATCTGGTTACTGTATGTTACCCTCGATGTTGTTAAGTCTTTCCTAGTTTCCTTACAGTCCCAATTTTTTCTGGACTTTCTGGTTTACTCACAGTCCCCTGTATCCACCATCTCCTGTTCACATGGCCAAAGAGAAATATGTGTCTATGCTTTGTGAATAGATGGATGCTGGATAGGAAAAAAGAACTCTTGTATACATCTTCCCAGGGAGGCAGAGCTGTACTTTACAGGTAGAAATATAGTTAACAGAGGAAACATAGCACACATATATGTCAATGCTTCATTCGAGTTTCTTAAAGAATGAGGGTCATGGGTATTCAGAGAAAGGTGTTTCTGGTGAGAGGTGCTAAGGAGAGAGATGACAAACTATGCTGCTTTTTGGTAGGTAAAGAAAAATTGTCGGTTAAATGTAAAGATAGATTAGAGCAGTGAACTTCAACCTTGAGTATTTGTATCAAAAATGAAAAAGGATTGGGCATTATTTTTAAAATAGCTCCTATTGTATACTTCTTATTACAAATGGGCATAATGTGCTGATAGAAACATTAGGAAATGACAGTTATGAGAGAGAAAAAATAAAAGCAGGAAAAACCCATTCCTCACCTGTATAACACTGATAATGTTTTGTAAATGTTTTCTGATGCTTTTCAATATTAACACCAGGCCATGTAATGAAATATTCTTATATAATATCATACTTATAGTCTTTATAATATCATCTTTGCAGTCTTTTATCATGTGAAAATTTCATAGTACAAGTTTATAAACATCTCTGCAGTACACATTCCCGTCTGTCTGTGTCTTTGCTCATATGTCCTCCTCTGCGTGACACAGCAGGGTCCAGACAGGCCACGTCTTTACTGAATTTGGGTACAGATTATTTGCTCATTAACCATCTCTCTTTTTGAAAATATTTTTATTGATTTCAGAGAGGAAGGGAGAGGGAGAGATAGAAATATCGATGATGAGAGAGAATCATTGATCAGCTGCCTCCTGCACGTCCCCCACTGAGTTTTGAGCCTGCAACCTGTGCATATTCCCTGACTCGGAATCAAACCATTACCTCCTGGTTCAAAGGTTGATGCTCAACCACTGAGCAATGCAGGCTGGCAGACTGGACATTATCCCTTTCTTTTGTGTTTCTGTGTGAATACTATTCTTCTTTATGTGTGCATTCTTTAATGCTTTAATATTGGTAATGTTAGATAACAAATTTGGTGCAAAAATAGGAGGAAATTATATGTCATAGTCTTGGCAGTGGCTACACTATCCGGTAATATCCAACCTGTAATATCCAGTGAATCCTATTTGAGGAAATACATTGAACCTGATATGATCTAAACAGGATTAATTTAATCAACCACAATAACATGGTAATAAGAACTCAACTGTGTCTTTTGCAGGAAAAGGAAATTGTACTTAAAAAACAAATTAGTGCCCTAACCGGTTTGGCTCAGTAGATAAAGTGTCGGCCTGCGGACTGAAAGGTCCCAGGTTCGATTCTGGTCAAGGGCATGTACCTTCGTTGCTGGCACATCTCCAGTGGCGGGTGTGCAGGAGGCAGCTGGTTGATGCTTCTCTCTCATGGATGTTTCTAACTCTCTATTCCTCTCCCTTTCTCTCTGTAAAAAGTCAATAAAATATATTTAATAAAAAAAAATTAGTGGCTATATTTCAATCAACCATTTGGATTTTTTAAAACTATTATCACTATGTCAACAGTAGCGATGTTTATTGAGCACATACTCTGCATCAGGTATTGAACTCATATTAATTTCTCACAAAAACACCTTGAATAGTTCCACTATAATTGTATTTTACAGAAGAATTAAACTCAGGCACAGGGAGGGTAGTAATTAGCCTGAGGCTCAACAGCAAAAAATGATAAAATAAAGTTGGGATAGAAACTCAGGCTGTTTGGACTCATCCTTAACCACTTCTGTTTGAACTCCTAGATATAAGTGCTTTTCCAGTTGATTTCAATTAGGGAACTCCAATAAAAGAATATTTACATTACGGGACGGGGTGAACATTTCCACAAGGCAATTCACAAGTAAAATGCAATCCACACAGCAGGGAGCTGCAAGCTGCTCTTCCAGAAATGGGCTTGCTCATATTTCAAGGAATGAAATGACTCAAAGCTAATTTAGAGTTTTGGCTTTGAGAAGATATAGTTGGACTAGATTGGGGAATGTAATCCAGAAAGGCAGTTAAGTTACATTTTGATTATTCAAAATTAAACAGAATTATGTACACAAATGCCTGCTTGGAAAGTTCTGTCAACTTTGAGAAGACCCATAATATTTGAATTTGAAAGTTCTAATGGATGCATCCTTTCTCAAGATACCAGCATCCTTCTTGAGAATGAAGAATGCTGCCTGGTGGGAGAGTAGTGCAGGGCAGTGGTGCGGAGCGTGGGCGCCGGAGTCAGACTGCCTGGATCTACGCACCCACCACACGTGCCACCTTGGGCAAAGTTCTTACCCTCGCTTTCTCTTCTGTAAAATGGAATCATAAGTCTAGTCCACGTGACTGTTCTGAAGATTGAGAAATGCATATAAAGCACATAACTCCGTGCTTTGCATATGTAATGTTAAATGAATGTTAGCCAGTGTGATGCTAATTAATAATTATTAGTGGACTTTCACACTCTCTCTAAACATCGGTAATCCTAGTCAGTTTCTACTAGCAAAGTGCATCCCTCTAGCAAGTGTCCAACCAGAATCAGTGCTGTATCTGAGGTCCACATGGAGATAGCTCCCTTTCCAGCGTAAGTCTTAGAAACCCTTGAATATATTTCACGCTCTCCCCCACCCCCTTAATAGTAAAACATAAGATGTGCGCAAAATTTTTGAAAGTATGTTCTGGCCTGTGGTTTATATTTATGAATGGCTCTTATTCTTCAGGTAAGCTTCTGGAAGCTGCCGAGCATTATGAAGCGTTCCATCAACTGACGCAAGGGCGGAAGTGGAGGGATGAGACAGGCCGCTTTCTCAACTTGTTGGCCTGCGGGAGTCTCTTGAGGACGTACAGATTACTCTCCGACAAAATGCTGGAAAATAAAGATTACACACAGGCCATCAGAATTCTAATAAAAGCTTCTGAAATAGCCAAAGAAGGTAAGTGGGAAAGAACACTCTCGCATGGCTTCCTTTAATGGGCAGACGCTGCTTCTCCCAAGAGAGACATAAACATCGTCAAGTGTTTGGGTGATTATTTCCTATGAAATGCAAAGACAAATGCCATCAATATCCTTTCAGATTTCACTGTAAAACAGAGGAGCCTTAGTGCTGACAACAAGAAATCCATTAGTTTCTTGAAAGCTTTATCTCCAAAATTACAGCCTTCTGGGAGGAGTGTTGTAAAACAATGAACCCATAATGAGAAAGTACGGTCATTTGCAAAAGTTAAGTGTGTGTGTGTGTGTGTGTGTGTGTGTATAAGGTCTTATTATTCTCATAATCTGATAGACCTTTCATTGTTTGTAAATTCCCCATTGTCAGGTAATAGGGAAGATTTGATAAATATTAGGTAGGAGTAACAGGAAAATAGAACTCTAATATATTGTAGACTCTTGCCTGTCACAGTGTGGCCTTTCGGCTGGCAGCATCAGCATCACCAGGAAGCTTATAAGTAAAGCAGCAACTCGGGGCCTCACCTGGGACCTCCTGCATCAGAACCTGCAGGTTAGCAAGTTCCCCAGGTGATTCACATTCACATTACAGCAGTAGAAACACCTTTGCAAAAGGGGATCCCTGATATTCTGTATCATTTGCATACATATAAAGTATTTAAAAATTGTGGAGCATACTAGTATACTCACAAGCTTTTACTTTGTGAAATGCAAGGGTATTTTATTACCATACCAGCGGCCCAGTGCATGAAATTCCTGTACTGGAAGGGGGGGTCCCTCAGCCCAGCCTGTGCCCTCTCACAGTCGGGGAGCCCCATGATTGATCGCCCCGCCCACACACCGCAGCCTGCTGGTCGGTGGCCTGGGCCTCCCTCTGCGGGGTGATCATGGGGCGATGGCTGGGCTCCCAACCAATCACATCGCACCCCGCCTTGGCTGACCTGGCACCAGTGCGTGTCATAGCGTGGTAGTCTGGATGTTCGTTCTGCTGTTCAGCCATTCGGTCAATTTGCATATTATACTTTTATTATTATGGATAGTAATGTATTAATAGAGTAGCCTTTTCATGAAGGAAAAAAGATAAAAATTATGCTCTTGACCTGAAGTTTATTGGCTTCTGGATATATTTGCTCTATTGGAATAACAGATGACTTTATTTGGAATAAGCAAGACTGATTTTTCTGGGTGTGATTTTAATTTTCTAAGGAGCAAAAGTAAACATCTTAGCTTATTGTCTCTATTATGTATTTTAATGTTATTAGTTGGAATACCCATAGGAAAACATGCCCCCCCCTTTTGAAAGATGTATTTCACTGCATGAACTACTTTTGAATGAATGGTGATCTAGTACCTTCCCCAAAGGGGTAAACCGTGATGTAAATAGTTAGCTCTTAGATCAATTGCAGTAGCTGACTTTAGTTACCTGGAAAGTTATGTGAAATTTCAATGAAAATATCAATTAGGAAAAGGTATTTTGCTTTAGGTTCCCATATGCTAAATTGTAAAGTCGTTCACAAAGAAAGAATGGTTCCCATCAAGAATCTTGAAAATAAAAACAGTATTTTCTTTAAGATAAATGATTATTGATTTAGAGCGCAAAGCCAATATTAATTCAACCCACTCAAACTACACAATATAAATAGTATTTTTCCCTTTGCTAGATGTGTCACTCAACTTTAATAGCGCTGACATTTCCCTCCATTCTTTCATTGCTTTCACTTTATCTTAACTTTTTCTGAACTAGTAAACAGGAAAAAAATTTATGCTTAAATCCCATTTTAAAACTAATATTTGATGTGACCCAGCTGTTTAAATTAGCTGCCTCAAAATCAGTGGTTCTCAACCTTGGCTGCACATTAGAATCACCTGGGAATCTTTTTAAAATCATGGGCCTCATCCTCGGGCCCAGAAATCAGGATCTATCACTGCTCAAAATCTATCAACCAGGGTAGATTTTCTTCCTCTCCTCCTCTTTGCTGGGATGCCCTTTACAAAAAAATAGATGCAAATGATAGTAATACATCAGTGCATGCTGTGGTTAGTGGTTGAATGCAGTTACTCCATTTAACACAGCAAGTCACATATAACCAACTTTTAATCATTCCAGGGCCACTTCCCTTCTCAGCCTCTTCCTTTTGCCCCCACCCCTCTCTTCCCTAGTCTCATTCCTATCCCATCACTCATAAACCTATTCTAGAGGAAAAGTTAGTGCCCAGGTGAATTTTAAGAGTTAAAATTCCAGACTGGATCTACTGGTCCCATCAACTACGCTGAACGGAAATCTTATCATTCTCTGCAATTGGTGTAATGGCTAGAGAAGAAAATAATACAGCCACTGGCACTTGCAGTCCTGTTTTCTTGCAGTCTTCCAAATGAGACACGCTTCATGAGGGATAATGCACTGAGTGCTGAGCGTGAAAGCAGCACAGAGAATTGCTGGCTCCTGCTGACATCCATCATGGTGGGAACGCAGAGTTCCGAAATCTAAGGATACTTACTTTCTAAAGATCAAAAGTGAGGGTGCACCTGTCAGCATTTGCATTACCTAGGAGTTAGTTAGGTGACACTGAAAGCCAATGACTTCCAAAAGTAGAAGGATAGTATTCTTTTCATGTGTAAGCATCTTGAATGGTTTTTGTAAGTATAGCATATGTAAATGTTATATTTAGTATATTAAACCTGAGTAAATTATGTTTATGAGATGGTATGATGTATATATTATTGGACCACATGTTGCATGTTTACACGTTCTACTTTTGGAAAAGAGAATTTGATAATTCCTGGAATAAAGCACATTACACAGAAATAAGAAAGGTTTAATTCCTCGTGAAAAGAAGATGAAAAACAAAGAAAAATGACTCTTTCAGTCACTCTCATCCAAGTTTTAACCAATAGCTTTTAAATTGAACCTAATAAAAAATAATTCCTGAATTTGCTAATTATCTGCCCTGTTAGAGACTTAGCTCAATATCAGTTTTGTGTATGCATGTTTGTGTATGCATCATGTAATGTTGGTTCTCTTAACTGATTATTTGATGTGTGTAGTAGCAGCCATGCTGGACGACTATAGGTCTTTACACGGTGGACCAGCATAGAAATTATACATGAGTCTCAAAATGATAATACCGGTCTGTGCTTGTCGAGGATAACTCCTCGTGATTATATTACTTATGCACTTTAACATCTGTGATTCAGGTAAATTGTGAAGCAACAGACTTTTTTTTTTTTAACAGAACAGATTTCAGGGATTGTTGATAAATGTGTATACTTTGCTATAACTGTCTACTGTCTTAAAAGCAAATATTCTGTTTGTTGTAATGAATAAATTTCTTTAAAGCCACGATAATTTTCTGTATTTTCACTTTAGCAAATGACAAAAAGATGGAAGGGGAAGCTTCCTATTACTTGGGCTTAGCACACTTGGCTGCTGGAGAGCATGACACAGCATTAGAAGTAAGTTGAACTAAATGTTTAAGTGTTCCCACTTTACATTTTTGTTTTATTATATTTTATTTTATTGTATGTTGTTATAAGTCTAACAGATTGGACCTTATAGCAGTGTACATATATATAGACACTAACGCACAATAGCAATATTCTGGAAGCACAAAAATTGTTTTTATTGTTTATAAAAGGTAGTACATAGTCAATTACCATTAAATGCTTTAGGATACATGAAAGTTAAATATATAGAATCATGTAACTGTCTATATTC
This sequence comes from Myotis brandtii, assembly GCF_000412655.1. Taxonomy (NCBI): domain Eukaryota; kingdom Metazoa; phylum Chordata; class Mammalia; order Chiroptera; family Vespertilionidae; genus Myotis; species Myotis brandtii. Next base: position 406,390 of record NW_005357159.1, read on the forward strand.
TCATATCACCAAGGACAAGAGAAAATGGGTTTAAATGGCAGCAAAAAGTAAGTAATAAAAAAAGTTACTAAAGAACCTGGCAGGTAGCTCAGTTGGTTGGAGCATCATCCAGATACTCCAAGGTTGCAAGTTCAATCCCCCGTCAGGACACATACAAGAAGCAACCAACGAATGCATAACTAAGTGGAACAAATTGGCATTTCTCTCTGTATATACAGGCATCATGCCATGTCCTGGATCTGTTCTATAATTTTGCAAGATAACACTAGTGGTGTAGTGTAGGGCGCAGCTATAGGGTTAAGCCTCGGACTGACCTGTTGGCAAAGCCACAAACAAGTCCCAGCTTAGAGGGCACAGTCCTCTTAGCATAATTAGGCTTGACCTTATGATGCTCCCTAGATCTTATCTGGGAAGCTAATGGGCTGTGGGAGATGTAGCAAGTGCTGCCAAAACAAGTGAAACTCACAAGAACATTGTAACTATTGTGACCACTACCTTGTTTACCTCTGGCTATAAAATAAAGGCTCAGCTTGCCTCTGGGTCTCTCTCTGTGGCCTCAGCCACGCCCAGGAAAATCCACCTAGACCCAGCTTATTCTCTTTGTCTGTCATTTCTTCATCCTTTTGCCACCCTCACTCAGGCTTTTGAACCCTTGACTGAGCTGGCTCGGCCCAGTGTAGGATAGTCTAGTAATGAATGTTATTAGGAAACTAATACACAGAGTGATTAGAAAAGATAATTCACATAAAGTTTTAAGACCACCTGCCTGGTATATAATAAACCTTTGATAATGATTAGCTTTTAGCACTTTTACCCTGACCAGTTTCTGGGCATTAGTAGAAGTGAAGGTGGTGACTAGTAGATGCAGTAGTTCTGAAAGACTTGGGAATAGACTAACTGTGGGAGGCGAGGGACATAGAGGTGTCTAGATGGACCCTAGGTTCCTGGCTGTGGAGCTGGATAGATGCCGGGCTCATTCACTGAGGCAGAGAATGCTGAAGGGCACCAGCCTTGGGGGAAATGGAGAGTTCAGTTTTGAATGTTGAATTTGAGGACATTTTAAGATATCCAAGGAGAGATCAAATAGACAGAAGTACATGTGGGTCTGGACACAAAAGGAAATCTAGATTGGAGATGCTGTATAAACTTCACACTGATAAATGTGTAACTTTAAGCAAACTAGAGCTGGGGAGTAGAGATTTCCTAGGGTAGGTGAACAGTGATTGATGAAAAAGTCCTAGGGCCAAGCTGGGTGAAGGTGGTACAAAGGGGATTAAGCAAGAGTGTCCATGGAAGTGGGAGGAAAACCAGGAATAGATGATCTGACCAAAGATAAGCCAGGAGAACTCGGCATGTCTAAAAGACTTAAATATGCCAACTCCTCTGCCTCCTATCCCAGGTTTTGGGCTGGAATAAGAGAGCTCCTTGCAGATATTTTCAGTAAGAACTTATCCCCCTCCCTTAGGCAAGTATGTGGGTTAGTTAGGTTAGTTAATGGTTGTTATTGAGTTCCCAGCCAGGGCAGAGGCTTTGGGAAACCGGGCAGGCCGCACTCCAGGCCTCGGGCTCACTGCTGCACTCACCATACAAGTCCAAACTTTGCAGTTGGGAAGAGTCAGGAGCTGTCTTGGAACCCAGGTCTCATGGCAGAATATTGCTGCCTTTTGGGAACACAGCTGACCCAGAACTGAGGCCTTGCAGGAACCAAGCATAAGATTTGGGTCAGACCCACAGGCAGAGCTGCAGGGCCAAAAATGGGTTTTGTTGTCAGGTCTGGACACAGGACGCTAAGAGCAAAGTCGAGAAGGAGCCACCAAGGATTGGGAAGTTGGGCTGGGGTCTGGCTGGGTGGAGAATGGACACTGAGCAGTAGTAGATTTGGGGGGTAGATGTCTCCCAGCTCAGGCTGGTGGCAGAGAGCAGCCGGTTTCTGTGGTTGGACTCATATAAAATAGGTTCCCACAAAATCTGACATCTTGCTTGGATCTCAGGTTGAAGGCCATGACTTTTCATCCTCTCTAGTATCTTACTTCAGCCACTTTCCCCTGCTTCCTTTCAGGGATAATAGGGCATGCCTCAGACTACCATTTGATTTCCCTTTCCCTTTTTGCTTCTGGACCTGGGAGCTCCTCATGTTACATAAACGATCTATTATTATTTATTTGCAAACTACCGCGTGTCTTTCCAACCGCAGTCTCTCTCCTTCCGACAGCATTGCTTCTGGTTTACAAGATGTCTGTTAGGAACTCACAACATATTTTACTTCTTTAGTGAATATATTGTGGAAAAAAATCACATGATCAGTTCATAAATAGGATTGATTGATTGATTAGATATCTGTCCAGTTATCTAATGGTAAAGTAAAAATTCAACATAAAAATTTTTTTTTGAAATCTTCTTTTATCCTATGCTCCACTCCCTCCCTGTGCAGTATTACCAACACCATTGATAGCATTTCTGTCCAGTGTGGCTGTGAAGGGGGCCAGAATGCTAAGAAACCAGCTTTGTGGTGCTGGAGCCAGAGTGATAGCTTGTGGTTAGATCTAGCACTTCCTTCCCTCTTCTTATTCAGTCTAGCTTTAGTGTTCCTCAATGCCATATACTGTTTTTATTTTCTCACCTGTAATTTAAGTTTTGAATTTAGAACATTTTCACATATTCAGTATCTTGCCTGTAGATTCAATCTCCACCTCTCACAGATGTCTCCCTTCCAATAATGTTGTTCATCTGTTTAAAAACTTTTACATGATTTTTCTGAGAAACTGGGCTTAGAGAAACCTGTCATAAGGAAATATTTCTAATTGAAGGTTCTGATGATCATAAACAGATGAGATTTTGAAATTTTTCTAATTTATCTTAACTTAAAGGCTTTAATTTATTGATATATGATTAATACATGTAATATGAGAATATGTTGGCAAGCATATGAATACAGTCTGGCTGATAAAAAGTTCTTTTCTCAGTGACAGAATAGAGCCAACCTAAAAACAAATAGTGGATTTCTTTAGGGCTGAAGTACCTATAGTAATGAGGAAAAGGTATTTGGTGAAGAGAAAGGACAGTTACTCTAATAAACCTGTGCATGAGGTCATGGAGACCCTGACATTTAAAGAGGAGAATGTTACCTGCATATATCAGGTGCTGAGAAAAGAAATAGTCATCCCCTTTGGCCATCATCAATTTAGACCTATAAATGCTCCATGTAGAGTAAATTCTGAATTTTAGAAGGTAAATCTTATGAAGTTCTAAGGTTATAGAGAGAAAAACTTAGGGGTGGGCAAAAGTAGGTTAATAATAAATAATGCAATAATTAATATGGGAATAATAATTCAAGAATAAACTGTGTTTCACATACTCACAGCAGTAAACCTGCTTTTGCCCACCCCTTTATTTTATTAAAAATCACATTTAAGGCCTTGTGCAAAGTTGGACCAGCTTTCACATTCAAATATTGCAACCATGAAATTATTTTAAGAAAAAGGAAGGTCCTCCCTTAGCACTTTGTTTTTATACATGAATTTTCTTCCTCTCTAATCCTTTATTCCACTTAAAAATTTTGGGAACACCACCTTTAAATTTACTCAAGCTTTAGTATGTTCAGTGAATTATTTGCTTCCTGTTATTTAGCAATAATGCAGCCTACCAAAAAATTATACTATGAAAGCAAAATTCATCGTATTGATATTTCATTCATTTCATCATATGTACTATGATTTAATTTTTCCATATACAAAACAGCAGCTCTCTTTTTGCATACGTTAGCATCTTTATAATAGCTTAGAATGCTTCTAACATTGGTGTTAGTGTACGTACAAGGTTACCCTAAGTCTGTAGCCTCATCAGCACAAATATAGGATGTCCCAAAAAATGTATATATACACTTTGAATAATTATAAAGGCAGTGTTTATTAACATACATTTCATTTTCAAAATTGAGCTATTGGCCGTTAAAGTGTGCATACATTTTAGGGGACACACCCTGTAGTTAGACTATTTAATTCCAATAAGTCATGGATTGTTTATAAAGTATATGGATCATATTTGTAAAATGATATATTCTTGGGGTCTCACTAAGTAAATGTAATTAAATGTTATTTATTTTTTCAACTCAATAGATGTAAACGAAGATAAAACCATTTTATATGAGGGCATCTCTAACAAAGAATGATTTGTTTGTAATGTTTAGCTAACAGAAAGTAGGGGAGGGGAATGATCCTTGTAGCTATTCCCATTTAGTTCCTTTCTCTATTTAGAATGTTACCTTCTCCCTTAAAAGTCACTCCATTCTTGATATTGGTGGACTCTTTATTCAAATGACTAGAGGCCTGGTGCACAGATTCATGAACAATGAAAGGAAATTAATTAGAAGGTGGCCAGCAGGGTGGGACTGGACAAGACGGGCTGGACACACCCTGGAGTCAACCTCCCACAGTCCCTCCCCAGCCAGCTGCACCTGGGGCAGCACTGGGTCTCAAAGGGCATCTGTGGAGTGAGGGGGGTCCCTCCAGCAGGTGGGGTCCCCTGGCCTGGCCTGTGGGGATTGAGCCAAAACCGACATCCCCCAAGGGGTCCTGGAGTACAAGAGGGCATTCTGCAAAGTTTCTGTCGCTCGGCTGCTCCTGCATTGAGCGTCTGCCCCCTGCTGGTCAGTGCGTGTCATATATACTGGCTGGTCACTTGGCTTTTTATATATAAAGATAATCTAGCTGACATGCAGATGCTTTGGTAGATTCCACAGTAATGTTCATAAAACAAGTTTTCCTTTTGGCCCCTTTTATAAGCAGAGACTTTAATCTACCGCTGAAGCCATTATGCAAACAGAATAAATCGGTATTTCATATTTAAAGAAAAAAATCCAGCACACTGAAAGAAAAGCGATTTGAAGTTCTACTTCCTTGTCTTCAAAGAACAGTAAAAGAGATACATTCTTGACTCAAGGCAACATTCATTTTTTTAAATCCTCATTTCCATTTAAATTTTTTTTCAATTTGTCATTCTCTAGGATATTCTGAAGCCTGTATGTTTCTTCATGCCACTCCCTAAACGCCAAAGTTTCTCGTTTATTCCACTCACATATTAACCACTCCTCTCCCTTCCCTCTCTCCTTCTGCCTTCTCTTCTTTCTCAGGTAAAGAAATTGTGGTCTCTCTCATCAATGTTTCTAACTCTCTATCCCTCTCCCTTCCTCTCTGTAAAAAAATCAATAAAACATATTTTTTTAAAAATAGAATTTATGTCAAAAAAGGAATTTGAGTTATTTACTTATTTAAAGATCAGAACTATTCACTTCTCATGCAATAGAAGTTGTCTTTACTTGCCAATTAGAAACCAGTACCTAAAATTGACCCTTCTGCTCCTGTTTAATGGCCTCAGTGTCTGAGGGGGGCTCCGATGCTGGCACAGAGGAAACGGTGGACTCCTTCTCCCTGAAGACCGCTGGTTACCGTTACCCCAAACATGCAGACAGTCCTGCCTGCGGCCAGCTTGCCTCCTGTGCTGTGCAGTTCATCCCCAGCTTCCGGCGCATGTTAGAGGGCTCACTGCTCCACTGGAGACGATTCAGGTGTAAGCTTGGGGTCGCAGCAGTCATTTTCTACTTCACCCCAGATATTCATCTGCCTCATTCCTGTGTCCTATGTCCCACTCAGGTGGTCTCCTCCAGAATCTAAAAGGAGCAGCTGTTACAGACCCATTTACCCCAATTGTTGCCACATCAACCTCTTTCCTTTAGCATCATACGCCCTCCACACACCCTCCCACCAGTGCACAACTAGCACTTACTTCCTTTTCATTCCAAACATTTGCTAAGTAGAGAAATGTTCAAAATATCCATTATCTGACCAGCAAAAGAAAGATGATAGGATTAGAAAACACACCCATATAAGAAAAAAATAGTTATATTTCCTAATTTTAAAAAATTGATTTATTTCCAAACTGCATAAAATTACGTTACTCAAAATTATAAAGCAATCATCTAAGGCATGGGATAAGACTTACTTCCTTTTCATTCCAAACATTTGCTAAGTAGAGAAATGTTCAAAATATCCATCATCTGACCAGCAAAAGAAAGATGATAGGATTAGAAAACACACCCATATAAGAAGAAAATAGTCATATATTTCCTATTTAAAAAATTGATTTATTTCCAAACTGCATAAAATTACATTACTCAAAATTATAAAGCAATCATCTAAGGCATGGGATAAGAATGAATTCCATATCTGATATTATTTAATACATTTTTAAACAAGTAGACGTACTTGGAAAATAACATTTTCGGTAGTTCATAAAAATGTGTTTTAATAATTTGGTGATCATTAAAATGTAAAATGTTTTACTAATAATTTGCTACTACTGTCTTTATATTTAAATTTATGACCCTTTCTAAAATATTAAAACAGATAACCTTCCAGTAATAATTAAATATAAATTTCTGGAGCAAAAATTGTTTGTAGGCTAGAATTTTAGTAAATTGAATGTGGTGTATTTTAAAATTTCCTCATTAATTGAGTTTAGCTCTCGTTATATCTTTTTCTTATGTTTAATTTTTCTAATTCTACTCTTTTCAATGTTACAGATTAGAAAAATAGCATGTGTCATGAATTCCATATCTGATATTATTTAATACATTTTTGAACAAGTAGACTTACTTGGAAAATAACATTTTAGGCAGTTCATAAAAATGTGTTTAAATAATTTGGTGATTATTAAAATGTAAAATGTTTTACTAATAATTTGCTACTACTGTCTTTATATTTAAATTTATGACCCTTTCTAAAATATTAAAACAGATAACCTTCCAGTAATAATTAAATATAAATTTCTGGAGCAAAAATTGTTTGTAGGCTAGAATTTTAGTAAATTGAATGTGGTGTATTTTAAAATTTCCTCATTAATTGAGTTTAGCTCTCGTTATATCTTTTTCTTATGTTTAATTTTTCTAATTCTACTCTTTTCAATGTTACAGATTAGAAAAATAGCATGTGTAGGGATTTTTCTTTTGAAATGATGAATACTTAATGGTATTTGTCATATAAATTATAGTACTTGTCACTTAAGTGATAACAAATTACAGAAAAATAAAAAACTTAAGAAAAATGAAAATCTGTCCTTTTAAAATAGTAATATGTAATGCAAAAACTTATAAGATATAGACAGACTTTAATGGAAATAAAGAGATATTTTATGTCAGGAAAGGGTCCATGGCCTAAATTAATATAAACACTGATATTCTAGTAGTAAAATGTATTGATTCTTTGACATGTGAAAGCTGGTTTTGATCCCTTTGAGACCTAGAATAGCACTTTAACCAAAACTTCATGATTACTATTATTATTCATTATAAAAAGTGCTGCTGGAGTAGCTCTTTACAAAGCTGCTGACATTTTATTTCCAGTCATTCACATTTTTAGTAATAGTGCAAAAAATTCCCAATACTCATTTTGAGAAAAAATAAAGAAAAGGATAGTTACTTTTATTTGGTTCATCCTAAAAGGATAAACTTCAACACACTGAAAATTAAGTACCTAATCAACTATACGGAATAGTAGTGACATATGGAACATAATGTATGTACACTCCTTAAAGTTCAAGGCCTTGCACATAAAATGTTCTCTGGAGCAATAAAGCGACCTGCATAGTTCATCAGAAGACTAATTGTGTGACAAACCTAGAGGCAGTGGCTCAGCTGTTAGCACACGTTGATCTAGAGGCCGCAAAAAAAGAAGAGGCATCGCACCTGCAAGAACCTGGAGACGATTATAGGACTCACATCTTAAACAGCAATAGTGTATGGATCCTACTTTGTCCTTCCAGATTGAGCCGTATATTTTCCTCTACACACAATAGGGGTCACTTCAGAAAGAAAAATGTAATTCAACATCTTAAAAATATCCAAAATATTCTCAAATGTATTTGCTGTGTAGACAATTACTTGATCTTCAGTGAACAGCTATATGGATATTAGAGCTTATCCTATATAATAAAAGCCTAATATGCTAAGTGTCCAGTCATCTGGTCGGCCATTCAACCAAACAAAGTGTAATATGCTAATGATATGCTAAGGCTGCTCAATTGCTTGCTATGACGTGCACTGACCACCGGGGGGGAAGGTGCTCCAACCGTTAGGTGAGCTTGCTGCTGGGGTCCAGCCAATCGGGACTGAGTGAGACAGGCTGGACACACCCTGGAGCTTTCCTACGGTCCCTCTCGGGCTGGCCAACCTCCCACATCCCTCCCCCGCCCTGATCGTGCACCAGTGGGGTCCCTCAGCCTGGCCTGCACCCTCTCACAATCCAGGACCCCTCAGGAGATGTCAGAGAGCCGGTTTTGGCCTGATCCCACAGGCCAGGCACAGGGGCCCCACTTGTGCACGAATTCGTGCACCGGTCCTCTAGTTCAGTATAATTAGTGTTCAATAAAAATAAGATATAATAGACTTTAAAATAACATTAATGCTATACTCCTAGTATTCAATTGTGTATTTAGAGCACTATTTTACCCAATAATTTCACAGTTTTCACTTAATAAACATAAAATTTTAGTCAATAACTAATAAACTGAACTTGCTCTATATTAAATCTGCATTTCTCCTATGAATGTCCTCTATACACCCTCCTTTTCCCCTAAATGATAATGATGACGGCCAATGATAGAGAAAGAGAAGGAAAGTGACAAAGAAATCAAACAACCCACAAAATGCTGTTCAGCTCCTGAATAATCAAGAGTTGATTATATAAATGTGGGTAACAGTTTTTATTTGTGAGTATTTTAAAGGAGAACATTAATATTCTTTTATATAAAAGCATAATTTAGAGGTATGAAAGGTTAGCAAGGATGTGAGACAGCAGGAAGTGCAGTTAGAGGTGGAAGCTGGTGTAGAGAGTGAAGGGATGGGTGAGATTCAGGATGATTAACCCATGGAGAGCCAGTCCCACACTGCAGAGAAACTCTTTAGCAACACATCAGAGAGGGGAAAGGGAGCAGAGTGGGGAGGAAGGATGAAGGAGACAGATTTATTAAAAACAACTGATAAAAACTTATTGACCAATGATTAACGTGTATCTTGCTCTAAAGAGTCTGAGTAACTCAATCCATGTGTTAGAGTTTCAAAGTAAATTAATAACAGTATAACTTACAAAATCTTTTTCATTGTAGTCTTAATGTGTTTTTACAGTTCTCACTTAAAAACAATATTCAGATATTTTTTTTGCAAAGCTTATAAGACATTCTTTGAGTTTCTGTAAAAGCGTGGGCCATGAGAGGTGAAGTTTTGGACTATCAGACTAACAACCGTGATGTCTTGGTTTGGGTTTCTCCAGTAGCAGACTTCGAGATGTGGCTTTGAGTACAAGTAGTTTATCTGGGAGGGGTTCCACCGGTGAGTTACTGCTGTGGGAAAATGGAACTCAGTCCTGCTGGACTCTGAGAGCCAGTGTAGAAACCAGCCAGTTATCCCAGTAAAGGGGCAAGGGAGCTGGGGGTATTTGCCCACCAGTTCCCATCCTTCATGGGTTGAGAGCTGCTTCCAGGGACACTCATTCTCCAGCAATTCTAGCGAACCATGAGCCCAGCCCTTGGGCAGACAGCGGCCTTTGGCTGCAGAGTTTATGGGAGGGGCTCTGGCAGATGACTATCACCTATGCAAATCACTTGACCTCTGTAAGCTTCCTTTCCATACCTGTAAAATGGGGATGATAGAGTTGCTGTGAGGATTAAATGAGATAAAATAGTAATGTGCCTGACACTTAGTAAGTATTCAATAAATGGTAGCTTTGTCCTATTTTAAGAAGATTCACAATTTTGCCTATATTTTTGCTAAGGATTTACTCATTTCAGAGTGTATCTGAAGGAAATAATTATTAGTGCATACACACAATTAGCTGTAATATTATTTGCACAATTATTTAATATATACAGTTAGCTATAACCTTAATATACAATGTTATAAGCACTGTTTATAATGATGAAAAATCCAAAAACAAAGTACATATAGCAATCTGATTAAACATTGCTGAGTATCCTGTGTTGCAATGCAGTGCAGCCAATAAAAATGACACAATGAGTAAATATTTTATAACAATAAAAGCTTTACCAAAATATTAAGTAAAAAATCAAGGTACAAAACAGTGTACAATATGACTGTACTTACATATGTTTACATACATAAATATATATACATGTCAGACATACATACATATGAAAATACTAGGAACACCAACTTGTCTTTAGTGGTTATCTGTGGAAGTGGTAATAATGGATGACTTTAATTCTCTATTTTGGGGAGAATTAAAATATTCCCAAAATTTTCTACAATTTACATGCAATAAGTCCTCACTTAACATCGCTGATAATTCTAGGACTTTAAGCGAAACAACATACAACAAAACCAGTTTTACCATATGCTAATTGAAGTAGACAGAGTTAAGTTTCTATGGCATCTCATCAATGTTATAATGAAATGATGTTGAATGAAACGACATTACTCAGGGACCTGCTGTATATTGATTTTGTGATAAGAAAAAGTAAACTGTTATTTTTTTGGTCCCATTCAAATGTAAAGATTTTAATTGTTTTAAGTAGGTTTTATACAGACTGTTCATAGGAAAAGTCTTCAGCATAGGATTAATAATAGCAGTTAGTCATTTCTGCAGCTCATCTCAATCCAAACTATTCAAGTTTTTAAATGCTTAACAAGTAATAAAGGGCATTTAAAGATGGCCTGATAAAATGAAAAGATAACCATATAAATTATAAAGCAAAAACAATAAACTAGGGTGAAAAATGCAACCCTGCGGTTTTTGGACCCTGAGTAAATCTGACCAAGTCCACATGAATAAGCATGGTGACAACTATTGATGATGGACTGTGGTTTTAAACTTCAGTTGGGTACACCTTGTGGAATAACAAGGCTAAGCAATTTCTTTATGCTCTAGTAGCTTCCTACCTACTACGCTGCAAGAGTTATGGTCCATGAGGAAATGGACATCTGACACTTCCTCATGCCATACTCATGGTAGGGACCAGGAGCCAGGGAAGCAACAGGAAAGCTTTGTCTTACTTGGAGATTGAGGTGATGGCAGGTGAATTGATCCTCAAGGTTAAGTGTAGCTGTGCTCTCAGTGGAGGGAAGCAGCCTGGCGAGCAGACAGTCCATTGCAGTCACTGCAGAGTGTGCATGGTGTGTGAGTGGGGCTCTGGGGGAGAGGCTGGAAAGACAGGGTGGTGGGTTGAGATCCCCAAGGGCCTATGTAGGGAAGGAACTTGTTCTAGAAGACAGCCTGGCAGTTGTGTGCGGGACAAATCTAAAAGAGAGACTGGAAGGGAGAAAACCAATTATCTGGCTCTTCTGAAGTATTTCGGGTGAGGAACGAATTGAGGTGATGGTGGTGTAGCTCACATATTTAAGAGACATTTTACAATTTCACATATTTCTGCCTGGCTAGATAAAAGTATAGACAGGATAGATTTGGTACTGTTAAATGAGATAAAGCCCCAGGAGGAGAAAAACTGCATATATTTCATAGCAAACTGGAAGACATCTGTTGTCTTTGTCTTCCCAGAATGTTGCTCCATTCCCACTGTCACCTTTCTGCTGGCTGTGGTCTTCTCTCTAACCTTGGCTTTATAGGCCTCCCACCACCACTACTTCTCACCCGAGTCCATCTCTGGGAAAGGTTCCCTAAACAAGCTAAGCCAATCAGGTTGCTTGCCTGGTAATTTTGTCTTTTCAAATCAGAGCCAGTCCTCTTGGGTGAGAAGGTTGGCCTGGAGCCTCCAGAGCCATGAAGGACCGTAGGAAAATAAAGCTTACACACAGAAACCGAGATGAGAAATGGAGAGAGCAATTCCTAGTGGCATTGAGTCCCTAGTTTAACCTTTTGCCTAAATTAGATTGGGGTGGTCTTTGTCCAGTGAAATCAACTGAGCCCTAACTGGTAGAGAATCATCATCAGGAGCAACAATAACAACCAATGTGTCTGTGTGTGCTATGTGCCTAGAACAGTACCAACTTTATCATTTACATGATTCATCCCATTAATACTCACATGAACCCTAAGAGGCAGATATTATTAGTATTTTCTACTTACCCTCACTCCCATTTCACAGATGAAGACTGAGACTTAGATTAAGTAACCCATCTCTTCTTGCTCCCAATGCAAATTTACTATCTGCCATAAACAATTAGTAAATGCAAGGGAACGTGCATAAACAGTACTGTTAGTTTGATTTTAAATTGAAAAATCTGGTAGGGCAGAATGCTTATATTTTTTGGGTAAAATGAAGTAGAGGAAGGGAAATAGGGTCCTTCCCGTAGATTTCAATTCTCTGTTACCGACTTAAACATGATCATGGGTTAATATAGTGGTTAAGAACATGGCCCCTGGTTTCTAATCCTATGACCTTGTGTGCCTCGGTTTACTTAATCTCGCTTGTGCCTTGGTTTCCTTATTGACAGCATAAGGATTATACTAGTACCTAATTTATGGGTAATTTTGAGGATTAAGTGGAATAATATGAAGAAAGTATTTGGAACTATATCTGGCATACTCTACTGTCTCAATGAATACTGGTGAATATTATAGAACAGTAAAAGTATAATTTGCTGGGTTAGTGCAAGGATTATGTTATTCCTGCTACCACTACTGTCTTACCAGATCAGAGAAAAATCTCTTAGCATCCTGCTTTGTAAAATGAAGATGCTATTTATTAATATAGCATGTTGATAAAAATTCCAATAGAACAGTAAAGAGATAATGGTTTATTGGTCCTTATTATTGTACTGCAAATGATTTAACTATACATTTCCCCTAAATTTAATTAAACATATTCATTTTCCCTATGAGCTTATATTAGCTTACAGCAGAGTGACTATTTATTATGTTCATTTTATATGTTTATAATATCATAGATATTACAAAAATAAACTTTTCCTTTTGAAATATTATGTAAGTGAACATTAATATTTGTTACAATGTTGCAAAGCCAAAATTACTTTTTAATTGTTTATTTTAATAGATTACATGGGAATGGAAAAGTACTACCCAGGCAAATCACTATGATCTTCAAATTAATTTTGAAAGTACCAGAAAAGACCACCAAATTGGGAGTCAGACATCCTAGGTTCCAGTTCTGGTTCTGGTTTTGTCACCAAGTTCTTTGGCCTGGATAAGTCATTAAGCTTTGTTCAGCTTCCTCAATGACATTGTGGCAGGGCACAATTGTTGTAATATTGGTCGACAGTAGGACAGGTGGTACCAAAAGGAGCTAGTACTTGAGCCCATCTATGTGGTGGTATTGTTAGGCACCATCTTGGCACTGAGGTGGGAGGGGCCAGATAAGAGTGCTGCCTCTGAAATCAGGCGACCTGGGTTCATGTCCTTACCACTTGTATGACCTTGGCCTAGCAGCTTCATCTTTATGTGCCTGTTTCCTTACCTTTAAAAAGAGATAAGAATAAATATTAATGCCTACTCATGGGATGTTGGGAATATTAAACAGGTTGATGGGTAGTCTTAAGAATAATCTGTGACTTATTTATTCAGCACATAGTTTTGGAGCACCTATTACCAAGCCCTGTTCTAGACACTTGGCTTATCAGCAATAGCAAACCAGAGATCTCTGTTGTCCTGAGGTTCCATCCCATTGGAAAAAGATGATAATGAAAATTAAATGTAATAAACAAGTGAATGAGATAGTATGTTAGATAATAAAAGCACTATAGAAAAAAGAAGAAAATACAACAGAGGAATGCTTCAGGAGTATCAAAGCAGGTGGTGGGGTGAGGATTTTAAATAGTTGATCAGAAAAGGTCTGGTTGAGAATTTGACATTTGAGAAAAGACTGGAAGCAGATGAGAGAGTTAGCCAGGCAGATGTGTGAGGGAAGCACGTTCCAAGCAGAGGCCATAGTCAGGGCCAAAGCCCAATGGCAGCAGTGTCCCCGGGAAGCTTGGGGCCAGCAAGACTGAGGAAGAGCAAAGGGGAGGGGAGCAGGAGGAGCCAGAGTCAAAGAGGGAAGGGGTGGTAGTCCTAACTGGTTTGGCTCAGTGGATAGAGCGTCGGCCTGCAGACTGAAAGGTCCCAGGTTTGATTCCAGTCAAGTGCATGTACCTTGGTTGTGGGCACATCCCCAGTAGGAGGTGTGCAGGAGGCAGCTGATCGATGTTTCTCATCGATGTTTCCAACTCTCTATCCCTCTCCCTTCCTCTCTGTAAAAAAATCAATAAAAAAAAATTTTTTTTTTAAAACGGAGGGAAGGGGTGGGATCCTGGAAGCCTTTCTGGCCATTGTGAAGCCAGACGTTTTCTCCTGAGTGGAAATGGGGTCATTGTAGGCAGATGAATGTCAGAATAAATACTCAGTATTGACTATTATAATTAGGCCACGGACTGAAAAAATAGCAACTGGTAATAGGCAGAGCTGTACCTGGGCAAACATGAAGTTAACATCTAGACTGGCAGATGTCAGTGTGCAGTAGGCGCTCCTGTAGATGTTTAGAGACTGGCTTCCAGGAACTGTGAAGCATTACACTGTGAGTGAAGGTCTAGGTCAGCACAGGCATGCTAGCGCTAATCCAGCAGCAGGAGTCACAAACCAATAAGCCCAGTTCAGGTTCTTTCTCCTCCTCCAACTCTAGGACTGTGTGTTCTGGAGCAAGTCACTCAACCTCTCTGCACTTCATTTTTCTCATTTGTACAATGGAAATTTTGTGAAGATTAAATGCACCATAGATGTAAAATACTTGCACATGTAGTTTTTGCTCAATACATGGTAGTAACCACCATAGGCAAGTGACAAGCACGAAGCCACAGGCTGGCGATCAGGAGTGAAACTCCTAATGTGAGCATATTGATGGCAGCAAGGTAGGTCTCCAGACTTTCAGTAAGTAGGGATCAGATCAGGTATCAAGACAGAGATTCAATCAAGAAGAACAAGACTGGGACACAGCTCATAAGAACAGGGCTAGGCACTGTGGAAGACAGTATGGAGTTTCCTCAAAAAACTAAAAATGGAACTCCCATTTAACCCAGTGATCCCACTTCTAGGAATATATCCCAAGAAAACAGAAACACCAATCAGAAAGGATATATGCACCCATATGTTCATAGCAGCACAATTCACCATAGCTAAGATCTGGAAACAGCCTAAGTGCCCATCAGCAGATGAATGGATTAGAAAACTGTGGTACATCTACACGATGGAATACTATGCTGCTGTAAAAAAGAAGGAACTCTTACCATTTGCAACAGCATGGATGGAACTGGAAAGCATTATGCTAAGTGAAATAAGCCAGTCAATGAAGGAAAAATACCACATGATCTCACACATTCATGGATAATAGAGACCATTACAAACTCTTGAACAATAATAGATACAGAGGCAGAGCTGCCTCAAACAGATTGTCAAACTGCAGCGGGAAGGCTGGGGAGGGTTGGGGGGCAGGAGGGAAGGGGGTAAGAGATCAACCGAAGGACTTGTATGCATGCATATAAGCAAAACCAATGGACATAAGACACTGGGGGGTAGGGGAGGCCAGGGGATTGTCAAGGGCGGGGAAAAAAAGGACACATATGTAATACCCTTTGTAATACTTATTATAATATTTTTTTAAAAAGAATAAAAAAA
>NW_005357159.1:430544-431555 GCF_000412655.1 Myotis brandtii
GTACCTTGGTTGTGGGCACATCCCCAGTAGGAGGTGTGCAGGAGGCAGCTGATCGATGTTTCTCATCGATGTTTCCAACTCTCTATCCCTCTCCCTTCCTCTCTGTAAAAAAATCAATAAAAAAAAATTTTTTTTTTAAAACGGAGGGAAGGGGTGGGATCCTGGAAGCCTTTCTGGCCATTGTGAAGCCAGGCGTTTTCTCCTGAGTGGAAATGGGGTCATTGTAGGCAGATGAATGTCAGAATAAATACTCAGTATTGACTATTATAATTAGGCCACGGACTGAAAAAATAGCAACTGGTAATAGGCAGAGCTGTACCTGGGCAAACATGAAGTTAACATCTAGACTGGCAGATGTCAGTGTGCAGTAGGCGCTCCTGTAGATGTTTAGAGACTGGCTTCCAGGAACTGTGAAGCATTACACTGTGAGTGAAGGTCTAGGTCAGCACAGGCATGCTAGCGCTAATCCAGCAGCAGGAGTCACAAACCAATAAGCCCAGTTCAGGTTCTTTCTCCTCCTCCAACTCTAGGACTGTGTGTTCTGGAGCAAGTCACTCAACCTCTCTGCACTTCATTTTTCTCATTTGTACAATGGAAATTTTGTGAAGATTAAATGCACCATAAATGTAAAATACTTGCACATGTAGTTTTTGCTCAATACATGGTAGTAACCACCATAGGCAAGTGACAAGCACGAAGCCACAGGCTGGAGATCAGGAGTGGGACTCCTAATGTGAGCATGTTGATGGCAGCAAGGTAGGTCTCCAGACTTTCAATAAGTAGGGATCAGATCAGGTATCAAGACAGAGATTCAATCAAGAAGAACAAGACTGGGACACAGCTCATAAGAACAGGGCTAGGCACTGTGGAAGACAGTATGGAGTTTCCTCAAAAAGTTAAAAATGGAACTCCCATTTAACCCAGTGATCCCACTTCTAGGAATATATCCCAAGAAAACAGAAACACCAATCAGAAAGGATATATATGCACCCCTATGTTCATAGCAGCACA
>NW_005357159.1:431936-435258 GCF_000412655.1 Myotis brandtii
GAGACATATATAATACTCTTTGTAATACTTTAAGCAATAAAACAATTTTTTAAAAAAAGAAGAAGAACAGGGCTAGGACACATATTGGGGGCTTGGTCTACACAGACATGGTAAGAGCCAGGTCACCATAGCAAAGGTTGAGATCAGAATATAATCTACGCACACTGATGTGATGCCAAGCTTCTACCCTGGCACGTCGGGGACAGACGTGGTCCTGGGGATTGGAGCAGGGTGACACTGCTCAATGAAGGGACCCCGGCTGGGAAGATGGCTGAGCTCAGGAAGCAGGGCCACCAGCAAGGGATTCCAGATATGATCTCCACCAGTCCTTTGGGCTCTATAATCTCCATTTCTAAGTATTGGTAATAATTTGAAAACACCAAAGATAATTTCCTACTTTATGCTATCAAACCTAAAGCTTACTATAAGAACGGTAGCACCAATTTGTTTTGCCTTTTTATTTTCAGCTCATATGTTATTTCAGAGCTGATCAAAGGCATTGGTTGCAAAGTAGAGAATAAATCACACTTCTAAATAAACCACTAAAGAGTGTTAAATTGATTTAAGTGATTTTAGGAATATTAATATTTAAAACATCTGTGTCCCAAGTCTCTTTATGACTACCTATAGCAATAATAACTACCATTTCATTCTACCATTCTTCATTTTATTATATTACATAGTAAACTGTGGGAAAACATTATTTTTTAGCCCCAGAACAGAAGTATAAGATTTCAGTTGTTTATTTAGGTTCAAATATCTTGAATTTCATTCAGTCAATAAAAGTATACTCGATTAATGCCTTTATTTTATCCTTTGCCTAGGTTGAGGTGGATAAAGTGCAATGTCTGCTTTTTATTATCTAAAAAAAACGTTGCCTTTCAGTCACATTTCTTTGCATTAAATTTGAATTTAAGCTGCATGTATTTCAGGATTAGTCCCAGTCTGGAGAAATTTTCTAGCTTCACAATTTTGCATCTTTGGCTTATCTTAAAATATTCTTAAAATTGCATATATGAATCTCCTAGATTTTTATTAATACACGGGGGAAGAAAAGGAAGCCTCAGTGTTCAGTGGAGTACCAACGAATGTCTCTCAGTGGGAGGGTCTGGGCACCGAGGGTTCCACGCGTCCACTTTGGTGTCAGAGGCACCCAGGCTGCCCGGTTGGACAGCCAGCTGTGTGAGTGGTGAAAGCAAGCAGACATCTGGATCCCAGTGCACGCGTTCCAAGGCATTTCTGAACTGCTCACGCATTCATACTTACCCAAGTCTGCAGCCTTGCCCGGGGCTTGCTCCTCAGTTTCCTCTCCTCCTCAGCCTGTCTCCATCTTTTTCCGCACTTCAGCAACCTCCCTTTTCCTTTCCAAGTTGCCTCCATCTGCTCATGTGTCAGCATGGCCCTCCTGCCACACGGCTCACTGAGGAATCCGTCCTGTGCCTGTCACTGCTCAGCGCTCTGTGCCACACTGGCTTGTTTTGTCAATAACCATTTATTTGTTGCTGGAACAGTAGCAGCCATTACATCTGACCTCCCTGTTTCATCAATTATGGATAGATTATTGGATGTGAACATCTGCAAAAGCTTGCTGTTGGACTCACCTCCTGGCTGGGATTAGATAAAGTACTAAACTGTTGTTTATTGTCAGGCCAAAACTCTACTGGGAAGGCAGGGAATTCCAAGAGTGGCAGAGCCCCATCAGAAGTATCAGAAATCGTTTCATATTGCCACCGTTTCCCCGAAGATTCCAGCCACTCATTATTCACACGTATTACTAGCTGGTATAACCTACTTGATAAAAGCTCTTGGCAGGCGTCACATTTCCACTCATTGTCTCATCTGTCAGAATGGAAATGACTCATAACTTGCTTTCTTGTCTCTTTTATCACAGTGAAAGGGTAATAGACAAAGCTTCCTCTCCATGCAAGCATTCGGGGAAGATTCAAGAAATGTGTTCGCATAGCCCGATAGGAAATCATTACATCATGGATCTAAATCAGGGTTTACCGAGTTTACCAGAATAATGGCTTGTGGTGGTAAGGTTATCAAATTGTGCAGAGAGAATATGCTCCAAATGTTTTTCAGGGCTCTCATGGATTTCTGAGAAGGGGAAAGAAAATGGAATTTTATGGAAGTCTGCCTTAAATGAGGGAGAAATCTAGTAAAAGGGATTATGAGTAGAAGCTGGCTCTCCTGCCAAGGGAAAGATGAATCTCCTAGTGGTAATTGGTTCATGAAGAAATAGAAAAATATTCACAGTATTAGTGTTTATTAAAACCATCTAGGAAGTCACTCACTGATAGAAACCACTCATTAGTTTGGTCCCATAGAGCCATAAACCATGTTGTTCAGAGGTCAAGTGGAAGAAGGCTGCTACGGTGGCCACTTTGGGGAAGGCTGAGGAACTCGGCTTGTCACCACGCTAGTGACTTTTCACGGTTTACTTCTCTGTCTTAATTCCTTACTTATCAAAGTAGAAACTACATTAGTCTTTCATCATTCTAGATGAAAAGAAAGAGAAAAAGATATTTTGTATCCATCTTTCATCATTCTAGAATTATTCCTCAAGATACCATGGCTACTTAACATGATTTCAGCCTCTGATCTTCCTGTGCTCACTGAGCATGAGGCCACGTACACTCATAATGGGGAAACACATTCATTAGAGAATGCGACTAGATGAAACAAGCACACATTTACATAGGGGTTCTATGTTATTTTGAAATATCATTTAAATCCTTCTTTGGGAATCTGGCTTGTTTTCTGATACTTGAACTCTCCAGAACTGGCTATTAACTGAAAATTTTCATATAGTTTCCATTTACCATAGTTATAAAGGTATTTTTTAATAAAGGGAGATATAATGTAAAACCTTATGTAATATGATATCCTATCTAATAATAGACGGACATGGTAATTAACCATACCTCCGCTACGCTTCCCATTGGCTAATCAGGGTGATATGCAAATTAACTGCCAACCAACGGCAGCCAGGCAGCTGAAGCAAACATGAGGTTTGCTTGCTCCAGTGATGGAGGAAGCCAAGGTTTCCCGCCTGTGGCAGCCGGGCTCTGAGCTGCACTCTAAGCAATAATGTTGCAATTATAGAAGCTAAACAAACCCCAGATACCTGCTTTCAGCCAGCCAGCCTTGGAGCTGGAGCCGCAACAAAGTTTCAATTACAGAAGGTAAATAAATCCAAGAATAAAAAAAAGAAAAAGAAAAAAGGAGAGACTGGGAGCTTCAGTTGCAGGCTTGGCCTACCTGAAAACAGCCCTCAGCCCCTCATCCAGGCTGGCCAGGCACCCCAGTGGGGACCCCC
>NW_005357159.1:436182-441622 GCF_000412655.1 Myotis brandtii
CTGGAGGGAAGCCCGGGTCCCTGGTGCCAGAGGGAAGCCGGTGCTGGCAGCCGGGGGAAGGAAGGCCTACTCTTGCACGAATTTCGTGCATCAGGCCTCTATTTATATAATAATTTACATAAGAGCTTATTCTTCTTTAAGCCAATTAAATAGTTATATATAATATAATTACAATAATATAGCATATAAAATATCATGAAATCCACATTAATGTTTCTGCAAGTACTTCACTACCAGTACTTTGCAAAGGCTCTAACATATTTATTCAACAATTGTCAACTTTAACATAAGACTAGGAGTTAGGGGTATAATGGAGAACAAAACAGATATGGTTCCTGTCTTTACAGCACTTATGATCTAATTGGAGAGAGACAAATAGTAATAAGTAGATACATTAATGCTGTGGTAAGTGCTACAATAGCACAAAAAAGTGATGTGTGTGTATGTGTGTGTACCCAAGCACTGAGTCGGGTGTGAAATCCAATGCGGGCAGAAGGATGTGACCTAAGCACTGAAAGAGTCGGGTGTGAAATCCAATGCGGGCAGAAGGATGTGGAGATGGAGAGAAGTGAGCTCATTCCTGAGAGTGGAAGGCCTGCATGACACAGTCCAGCAAGACAGTGATGTTGACATTTCTGCCCTGAAAAAAGAGTAACAATACCTAGTTGGTCAAATTAGATTTGGTGGGCATATCATCTGATTCATTTTGCCAGCGCTCTCTTTGGTCTCCATAAATAACAGAGAACTGAAATTACTTTTAATGTCATCATGGGTATAATGGAATTATTGTTCACACTCACTTTTCATCCTTATGTAAACATAGCCAAGTGGAGATTGATCATTTCTCAGCTTAAAAATATACACAAACTTCCTCCCCACCCCCCACCCCTTTATATAATCTGTGTCTACTGGCCTGTTGCCATGGAAAGAATCAACCTGTAGTCTCTCACTGATAAACATAGAGGAGGAAAAGGCTTGACGTTATTTACTTGCCACTTTAGCTCTAGAGAATCCTTTTATGTCTCAGTACTTCTCAGTTTTATTCTTTGGGTATAAGAAAGAGATTCTTTCAGATTACGGCAAGTAAGGGAATTGATTGTAAAGATTCCTGTGGCAATGAGAGAGACCCTATCCCAGGAATACCCAGGATCAGCAGGCCTCCCAGACCGAAAGATTTGGGGGAACTGGAGGACCCCTAGGAGACAAGGGCTGAATTTTCTCATCATCCCCTCAGCAGCAGCCGTCGGTTTGATTCACTCTATTGGCACAACTCGGTCACTGTCTTGGTGTTCACTTATCTCTGAGCACCTTCTCACTCCTGCCATCACTAACTTCTCAGTGAGTCTGGATGGCCTAAGAGAACATGATTGGGCTAAATAATCACTATAATCTTCCACTGAACAGAACACTTTATATGAGGCCACCTCACAGATTACTGGACTCACTTTGGTCCAGGTCCCCCTAGCAATATATAAAACAAAACCTCCAAAGGATTTCTCTCACAGGAGCTTAAGGTCAGAGAATTTTTCTTTCTAAGGTGCTATAGAATATAACTCACACTATGATTGGGCTGTACAGGATAAATATTTCCACGCTTTCAGATTTATAGTATAAAAAATAACAACTGAGAATTAGAATAAAAATTCTTCATTAATATGTCCCTCATTAACATAGCACAAAACTGTATCACCAACTTAGGAAGTGGCAGTTTTGAGCAATATATTCCAATTTATTATTTAGGACACTTTTATTTTTAACTGTAAGTGGAATTTTATCTTATTATTTTGGAATTTGAGAATCATCTGTACATGGATGGGTAGAGAGTTTTAGGTGAGAGAAGATTATTGGAAAGTTTTTGAGGTATAATACTATCCTTATAACTTTTGAAAATGCAATACAAACTCCTAGCATGTGAGAAATGAACTAGCAACTCTAATTCAGTTTATGAAATTTAAGGATAACCTTAAATTTTTATCAAATTCTTTAAAATTTCAGACTGTAAAAGAAAAATTTGCTAATTTTGAAGAGCACTGGTCATTGCATTTATAATAACTGCTATTTAATATGAATCAAAACCATTGTAGATTCAGCTCTCCGTGCTATCACCTGTTTCATTGTAGGGACTTTAAAAATAAAAAATGTAGCCCTAACCAGTTTTGCTCAGTGGATAGAGCAAATCCACCTGTGGACTGAAGGGTCCCAGGTTCAATTCTGGTCGGGGGCACATGCCTGGGTTGTGGGCTTGGTCCAACGTGCAGGAGGCAACCAATCAATGATTCCCTCTTTGATGTTTCCTCTCTCTTCCTCTCCCTTCCTCTCTGAAATCAATAAAAATATATTTTTTTAAAAATTAAATAAAATGTAGGTCATTAAGATGATACAAGATTGTTCAAATGAGGGGGTAGCATGAAAATAAAATTTCAACTGAATGAAATGAGTCATCATTAAAAAAAATTTTTTTTACCAGGATTTTAAAGCCAAAGATACATGATTGAAAATAATTAGGGCATATATTGAATTACTAAATATATCAATGGAGAGTCCTAAAATCAAAGTCATGTTTTTGGAAGAGAAAATTCTAGATCATTTTGTCCCACCCCATTGTCTTGCAGACTTGGAAACCGAAGCTCAAGGTAACCAAGTTACCTATCCGAGATCATTCCCTGAGCTCATGGCAGAAGAGAAGCTAGAACTCATGTCTTCTAACACTCTTTCTGTAGCCCATGTGGCCTTCACTTTATGTGCTGGGCGATGTGAGCAGTCCAAATGGTGAGCAATGCATTTCAGGGAGAAAGAGTACATACTCCAAATGATCAATATAAAAAGTAAGGCTACACTTCCCCTACCTTATAGTTTCAGCAGAATGCAAAATATTTGACTACTTTTGTGTATGATAGTTTATGGAGCTGCATGCTTGATGGCCTTAGTGTTGATTCCATATAACATATTTGTAGGGAAGGATTATATGTTTATTGCATGACAGATACTGTGCGCTTGCACAGTGTTTCAGAGACTTTCAGTGATGTGAGACCAGCCCTGGCCGCTCCATTTTTATCATCTTCCACCATTGCCTACTGCTGGCTCCAGGAGACGCTCTGACTGCTGCTGCTGCCCAGTCTGGTCCTCAGCCTGTTACTGCAGTGCTTGTCAGAAATCATTAGCCATCGATCTCTTGACTAATGTTGCAGGTGATTGTCTGAATCAGGTTCAGACACTGTAAATGAGGCAGAAACATCCTTTCTGCTCACCAACTGTGAAATGGCTAACGGGGGTTAGATTGCCAGGAATCAGAATAAATGTATTTCCGATAAGATTTGACAATGATTTCAAGCTCAAGATGGCAACTTGATTTTTATCTCTACGTTTCTTATCACACAAAAATAAAGCTGTATCATTGCCTTTTTCTCCTCAAAGCAATGCATTGTATTGAGCCCAGTGTGGAGCTTTGATTAATTTGGAGTTTGTGTAGGGGATGTATAACCACATGTGCGTTGTGCCGCCTTTCAATGTGAACAAGAAAGAAAGAGGTTAAGAAAATGCACCCCTGGCAATGGACTCATAACTTCTTGTTTACAGACAAATCTGAAGGATGCCCCTTTATGGTTTTTCAGACATATTTTTGTCCAAGTGGGTTTATTTGAGCCCTTCTAGGACTCTTAGACTTGCAGACGAGTCTACAAATAAAATGTTCAAATGCAGCTAAACTGTTGGGTCTTTGTTCTCGCTTGTTTCAGAGCATCCCGGATGCCTCTGTAAGTCTGGGGGCTTTGACGCGGCAAAGCAGCCATCTTTCAGGATTGGAAGAACTGTCACAGGGAAGGGAACCAACTTGTGTTGTCCCACAAAACACAACCTGGCCAGCAGGCAGAGGTTACAGATTTTGCTTCACCTCTGCCAATAGTTTTCTCACAGAACTCTCCAATAGCTGAGTGGCTAGCCTCACAAGGAGATAGTTTCCAATTATGGATAATTTTTCAAGCGAAGGCTAGGTCAAGGTTTCTCAATAAAAGCACTATTTGCCTTTGCGACTGGATAAATCTTTGTTGTAGGGGCCATGTGTGAATTGTGAGGTATTGAGTAGCATCCCTGGCTTTCACTCCTGGATGCCATGAGCACCTCTCCCAGTGAGGACAACCTAAAATGTCTCTCGTCATTGCCAGATATCTCCAGGGGGCAAAATTGTGCCCATTTGAGAACTGACAGGTTAGATATTGGGAAAAGTAAGGATTTGCTTCATTCAAATCCTTAGTGGGGGTACTGTGGGTTTATTTTTTGTTTTGTTTTATTTTAGTTTTTTTATTGAATTTTGGAGAGGAAGCAAGAGGGAGAGGGAACGAAACATCGATATGAGAGAGCTAAACATTGATAGGCTGCCTCCTGCAAACCCCGTATTGGGGATCAAGCCAGGAATCGAACTGGCATCCTTACGGTGCACAGGACGATGCCTAATTAATTAGACCACACTGCCAGGGCGGTACTACTGATTTTTTAATGAAATGAAAAATATTTTTATTTTTACCATATGTGCTTTCCATTTGTACCCTTATTTAGCTTGTAAAAGTCTCCTACACATAACTGTGTTTCAAACTTTTGTAGGAATGGTGGGGGGAAGGATAGGTAAAGATGCACACATTTTTATATAAATGTCAGGCTTATTATTCTTTACCTTTCAATTTCTCGTTAGATTTATAAAAAATAACTTACGCAGTTTCGGCAATGATCGCTCTGAGTCAGGGCTGCTTTTGTGCATGTGCCACCTGGACAATCACAGAGGACTCTGTTTGTAAAAGGACCTTAGTGGGTGCTTTTAAACACCTCATCTTATTGGAAATTCATAACATCCCTTCAAGGTAGACTTTATTCATTTCCATTTTATACCTGAGGCATTGAGTCACTCGATACATGTCACTCAGCTCCTTAGTAGGCCTGCCTGACTTGAAAGCCTAGGATATTTGGAGAAAATTGGAGCACCCAGAGGGAGATTTGATTAATTATCCCATAAGGCCCTTCCAAAGCCTGGTCTATCCCCTCAGAGTAAAAGTCCCAACTGATTTCAAATATTGAAATAACTAAGAGCAGAGGGGTGGAGGGTGGTAACTGGAGAAAGGAATATACTGTATATAGGAAAAACTAGCAGAAATATGATGTAAAGGTAAGATTAGAGTTCACTAAAAGTTTTACAAAATTACAAAATTCCCACATCAAATGGTCTAGATGCAAGAACTTATTTACATAGTAGTTTCTATGGATTGGATTAGTTTCCTGCAGAGACAATGGTAGATAGAATCACCAGGCAGAGCACAAGGCCCATTTAAACTTCACATCATCGATCAGTATTAGTTTGAGTTGTGCATGCTCTAGGCCAGTGGTCGGCAAACCACGGCTTGCGAGCCACATGCAGCTCTTTGGCCCCTTGAGTGTGGCTCTTCCACAAAATACC
>NW_005357159.1:441741-442981 GCF_000412655.1 Myotis brandtii
GTACGTGCGCGCCCGCACGTGGTATTTTGTGGAAGAGCCACACTCAAGGGGCCAAAGAGCCGCATGTGCCTCGCGAGCCGCGGTTTGCCGACCACTGCTCTAGGCTATGCCATGAGAGAAAGAAAAATATTTCCTCTCCTTTCCCTAGAAATGGGAACAACTCTAGATAAAATTTTGAAAACTTGGAATCATGGGAAACAAGGCATCCAATTGCTGCATCTTGAATGTGGCACATTTTAACCAAGCACATTGTGCTGCCTCAAGAGTAGAAAGACAAAAAAGTCCTGAAAAAGACTACTTTTATGTGCAGGTAGAATAAATGGATGAAATGGAATGACCTGCCTTACTTTTAGAACAATAATCAAATTCTTTCTTGGTAATTAGAAAGTTAAATTGCTCCTGGAAAGTCTGTCAGTTAATGTCATCAATTAGAACTTTGATTACTTGGTCCATGTTACTAGACAAAACATTCTATGTATGAACTTTTAAACAAATTTTTATATTGGACATTGTGGCTTCTCTGTACCCGGTAAAACCTTTTTCCCCTTATTTTATCACTCTTTCCCATCTCCAATCCTTTGCTCAAGCTGCCCCTCTTCACTACTGACCCAGCGCCTATCATTTGTTTAACATGCAGATTGAGTTTTTCTTTCTAGGTGAAGCCTTTCCCAGTTGTATTTTCTTCAATGTTCCTATGACTAGCTGAAATTCTCTTATTTATTTATTTATTTATTTCATTCTAAATCATCTCCTCATCACCTAAATACAGTGTAGACTGTGTGGGGGCAGGGATTTTGCATTATTCTCTGCTGTATCCTTAGCACCAAGATCGAGGCTTGGAACATAGAAGCCACTCAGTATTTAATAAATCAATGTCCTTGGACTAAATTTTTAGTCCTTAATGCAGACTTAAAGCACTATACAATTTCAATATCTGTAAGTCTTATTGCCTTATATAGTAAGATCTTTAAGACCAGGATTATATCTAATATATATATATATATGCCTAAGCAACCGGTATGACTGGTTGCTATGATGTGCACTGATCACCAGGGGGCAGATGCTCAATGCAGGAGCTGTCCGTGGTGGTCAGTGCACTCCCACAGCCAACCTCTCACAGTTGGCCAACCTCCCACTGTCCCTCCACCCCCAACTGGGCAAGACGGCCCAATCGGTCCTGATCTCCAGCCAGGCCAAGGGACCCCACTCGTGCATGAATTCGTGCACCAGGCTTCTAGTA
>NW_005357159.1:444075-512515 GCF_000412655.1 Myotis brandtii
CCAATTACCATGTTTCTCTTTTATTAGTGTAGATATATATATATATATATATATATACACACATATATATATTTATTTATTTATACATATATATATAAATGAACATACATAAATATTATATTTGAATTGAAATAATACATACATTTTACACATATAATTTTACCTTATAGTTACATCTATTTAGCTAATGGAATGTACTAAAGGAGTTCTTTGTATAATACATTGATCCTGAAGTTTGAGCATTATTAAGAATTCTTAAAGTGATAATGAGAGGAAATGAAAATAGCATGTAGTTACCTTTTTTAGTATCAGTGACTTACAAATACCTGACTTTCATATCTGCTGCTATGAATTTTGTTTTTAGGTGACTGATATAAATTATCTCATTTTAAGAACTTGGATTTTACTTGAAAATATCTTTCCAAGTAAATAAATTTCATTCTAGTGGGATGATAGAGTTCATTGCAGTGAAATCACTGTCAAACCTTCATCTCCATTATTCACTAAAATCACTGAAACAATTTGATCCACTGGTCATGTAGCACTCAGTTTTTATTAGGTATGTGACCTGACCTTTCCAGTTTTGGCAACCTCATTATCATGCACAATTTGGTGTTCATTGAAATTTACATTGTAGTATGCTTAATCAGTGTTTTCCTCTGTCTTTTGATAAAGGTTGATTAGGTTCATTGTCTATAAAAATTAAATATATATAATGAATTTTCAATTTAACAAAATTTTTTGTACCTGAAATTCTTTATTCTTTTTTCTTCTATTTGTGATGCTAGATTTTAATCTTCCAGACCCTGGACTTGTTTCCAGCATATTGCGTGCCACTGGGATAGTCAGTCAAGTACAGGGGATCCCTCAGATCTCCACACTGTAGCTTATCACTTGAAGTACTCTTTGAAAAGGGGTTCTAGTCTGTATCTAAGGATTCTAGTTGATCAATATTTATTAAAATTTAAATTATACCTTGCCAACTTTAAAAGACACTTGAGGTTGCTTACTATGAGATCAATATAAAACATCTTTATTTTCTTCAGAATTCATAATCTCACTTTCTCTTTCCACTTACTTTTATGGATTTTCTTAATTTTCATTTTAACGATGTCCTTTCTACTCCCTTCAGGTTGAACTATACAATTCACCAATCTGCTGGGTTTTGCCTTGAATTCTCCTTATGATTTCACCTGACTTTACTTTCTCACAATAGTGCTCATGTTCCTGAGGAACGGGGTCCTTGTCCTTGATTTAGATGAGCTCCTCTACTGCACTTATCAAGGAC
Organism: Myotis brandtii; assembly: GCF_000412655.1. NCBI lineage: Eukaryota > Metazoa > Chordata > Mammalia > Chiroptera > Vespertilionidae > Myotis > Myotis brandtii. The sequence continues at coordinate 445,364 of NW_005357159.1, forward strand.
CTCAACATGGATTTCATGTAATTGACTGTTTCCCTATTGGACCAGCGATGACCTGTGTTCTTCCCACTGCCTATGTATTTCCTATTTGTAGGTAAAGGAGATACAGGAACTTTCTCAAACAACAGATACAATTTGAGTCTTTGCCTTGAGGAAGAAAGCTTTCACCAGGAGTCATTCACCGATGGCTGGTTATTCCCAGAGACTCCCTGTCCTAAGGTTTACAATATCGCACTCTATATTACCTCATGGTAGCCTTACAACAGCTCTCAGAAGTGGGTTTTCTTTTTTACTTCTGAGGAAATTAAGTTTAGGGAGCCTTCCTGGCCCACATATGTTGAGCATGAAAGAACTGGAACTTGAACCGAGTCTTTTTACTCTATGGTTAGTATTCATTCCAGCATCCATACCACGTCTGGCTCTATAAAGAATCTTCTATAGAATTAAGTCTGAAGCCAAAACCTAACCCCAGACTGAGCTGTTTTGGGCCCTGCTGCTCCCTGGAAGCATGGCACACTGGTGTGAGATGAGAGCTGTCAACATGGATGCATCTACCTATAGTTACTTGGGCACCTACCCTCTTATCCTTAGACTGAAGAGTCCCACCTCTGAGATAAAATTGGGCACCCCCGTATGTTATTGTACTGCTTCAGGGCCTCTGGTGGCCTGAGGCATGGGGGAGTGGCACAGTGTAAGCACTGTAAGCCCTGGAGAAACCTGTCTTCAGTCATCACTAATTCCCACAATTGCATCAGGCCTCGAGGGCTGCAAGCATGCTCTCTACTGGTTGAGATTTCCGTGGTATGATGTAGCACCTGGCACACGGTAACAATATTGGCTGAAAACAAACTATTTTTGACACAATATAATAGTAAATCTTAAAGCTCTAGAATGTCAAATAAAGTATGATGTAGCACCTGGCACACGGTAACAATATTTGCTGAAAACAAACTATTTTTGACATAATAGTAAATCTTAAAGCTCTAGAATGTCAAATAAAAATATATGGACCAAAAAAGATACTAGAAAGTTGCTTTCTAAATTTTTATACTTGGATTCAATCAGGCCTCATAAATTCACAAAATTTTGGAGTTCTTTCCCTTCATTCAGAAAGGTCTATGTCAAGGCATATCTAACTAAGTCTAGGTGTTGTCAGTATGCAAGACCAAGTGAGAAGAATATTCTCAGATTTATACAGGTTTATTAAAAGCGTTAACAACGATAATTAAACATTTGAACTTTACAGGTTTAGTGGGAATTAAACTGGGTCAGCATGTATCAGTAAGTTTTAATATGAGTATCTGCCAAGCACTCACTTGGAAACCCAAATCTTATGAGGTATCCCAATGGCCTTCTCTAAATTATTTCCCAACTATTAACTTTTAGGAAGTAAAGAAGAAGACCAACACTGCCTCTAATACTTCATTCTCTGAGCTGCCGAATTCAGGCCATGGTCCACGCTCATCTTTGTGTCCTCCCTCATACCGACTCTCCCAACGCTGTCAAATGATTCTCACTAATTCTTTCTTAGAAAATGTACAAAAAGGATTTCCATAGAGGTCTTTGGAGATTTCCTGTATCCTCCTGTGTGTAATAGGTTGGTTCAAATAACAATGAAGGAAGAAGAAAGGATGGGGGCTTTGTCTTACATACTTTCCCTCTCTTGGCCATCGAAAGGGGAAAGGAATCAAAAGAAAAATGATACCATACAGATGATGTCAGCGTTAAATTAAATTAAATTAATATCATGCATTAGACTGTGGCAGCCATAATCTTTTGATTATTGAAGAGATTGTTGGTAATGAAGTACATTTGTAAGAAATACTTTTAGTGTATACTGAATATGTGTGCAAACTGTGAGAAATGCATCTAATAAAATGATAGATTTAGAAATTGCCTGGCACCTAAATTCATGTTTTTCAAACAGCTATTTATAGAAAGAAAAGTGATATTTAAGCTCCCATAGTAGAATATTATAATCTGCTTTATATTACCTTAGGTAATAGTCCCATATTTTAAAATAATGGTGCAAGCCATTCAATTATTTATTCACACCTAAGTTATATAAATTGGGCGATTTTGGATTGTGCAGGAAAAGAATTATTACCATGAAAGTAAGACCTCACTGTCACAGCTTAAAGAGAATGCTGTGAAACAAGTTATACTATAGATAAAAATAAACCAAACCAACATGAATTTTTAATAAACAAAAAATAGTTTATGGAAACATTAAAAACAACTATTAATTTTAATCACTCTGGCTGTGCCGTACGTTTCACATGTGTTTCTCCTCCTGCTAGGACCTCAGCACTTACAGTGAGATCTCCACGGAGCTGGAGGATGACCTCAGCCTGGGGAGAGCCTATGAAGCCATAGCCAGAGTCCTGCAGAGGTAAGTTAGCACATCCTTGTCTTCCTGTCACTGTGAATTCACTCAACTGTGAAAGACTTAAATTGTTTGAGGTCTGTCGCTTTCCATTACTGCCTGCTTAAATTTTAAGCAGTGCCCTTCTTAAGTGACCCTTTCATCATAAGTTATTTTAAACCAATGTGGTATTCCGAGCTATGCGTCTAAAGTCTTCTCTGTCTATTCCTCCTTTGTATTACTTTATTTTTGATTTTCTGTACATTTAGTGATGACCTTGAATGAAAGGGAAAAATCAGGTCACATCTCACAGGTTAAAACAGCAGAGAGCATAGAAGTACATAGTACGCTTCAGTCACTGTGGCTCACCGCACCTTGCCAGATCTCCTCTTGGAGGAAACTGTCCACTTACGCTTCAATCATGCTGCTTCCATTAAGACATCTCTCCATAGAGCAGATCTGGAGGAACAAGTGGGTGCAAAAACAATATTCCCAAAATTTCACTTAAAGCAGAAAATTTAAGGAAAGTATACATGAAAAACCTCTGATACAAATTTTTCCATGGAAAGTATATGATTGGCCCTTCACTCATTGCGCTGTGTCCGTTGTACACTCCACTTAAGCATTGCATCATAGAGGAGCACCATTAGCATTATAATGTAAGGCAAGGTAGTCTAAGATTTGGTAAGAAAAGTTATCAAAGTTAAGACCTTGGTTTTGGGTATGTTATCTTATATACAAGATACAGCTTTTTAATCATGATAGTAGTAATAATATAGGTATAGATTGTGTCAAGTTTAATTTCTTATTTATATTTTACTTGTAAATATATACAGGGTGGTGTTTTAAAAGGTAAAATTGTTATTTAAAAGTCATTGAAAACATCATATGCCTAGGGAAGTAAGAGTAGGTCATCATTATGTAATAATCCTTAAGTGCTAAATAAATAAATAATTAAATATTAAAATCCAACACCAATGAACGAAAAGGTGCCCTACAAAATGCCAAATAAAAGGCCAGGCAGTCATCACTGGGTGTATGGTTAAGGACATGGGCATATGTATAAGGAGAGAATGGACGTCTGCTCATGGAAGGCAGAGCCGAATGAGTGTCGTGGTCCCTCCAGGTAAAGATTAGTGACTTACCCATGGAAGAGCAACCCCGCTGTCCCTTACACTTTCACTTTACAAATAACAATGGAAAAGAAGCAAATGTTTGAACACAAAGAATAGATACGTATGAATTCAATTTCGTGTCTATGTGGGACACACAAACTCTGTGCCCTTTTGTCCAGCTCTATTTGATTATTAAATTATTTAGCCCTACTGTTAGCACTGCTCAGAATCAGTAAAAACTGGCTGGATTATTTATCTTGCATTGTAGTAGCAGACCTGGCCTGAGCCCATACACTTGAATAAATGTGTCTGTTAATGTGTTTATAAAATAATTTTTACAAAATGCCATTGTGTCCCAACGTAACTAGAGAGATAAAACTCCAGGGGAAAATATTTTCTTTTGTAAACATATTGAGCAGACAAGTGTTTGGTTACAAAAATACAATTATTTTTGAAACTTCTGGAGACATGCGGTTATCTTAAACTAATTCTCACCTGTTAACCTAGTGCAGTGATGGCGAACCTATGACATGCGTGTCAGAGGTGACACGCGAACTCATTTTTTTGGTTGATTTTTCTTTGTTAAATGGCATTTAAATATATAAAATAAATATCAAAAATATAAGTCTTTGTTTTACTATGGTTGCAAATATCAAAAAATTTCTATATGTGACACGGCACCAGAGTTAAGTTAGGATTTTTCAAAATGCTGACACGCTGAGCTCAAAAGGTTCGCCATCACTGACCTAGTGTTTTATTGGAATATTTTAGTGCCTCCACTCCAGGATTTGAATTTCTGGTCTATAGAGTAAAAGCTAGGTGGGAGTTGAACAATTATTTGTAAATATTGGCAATAACAACAGACAATCTAATGTTTTAATTTGACTGCTTAAGTATTACTTGGGATGCAGGTGTGGAAAAGAATATTGCTTTGGAAGATTTGACATATGAAGTGGGGTGTGTTTGGGGTAGTCATAGGGACAATTCAATTCCAATATTCTCAACAGTCCAGCAACCTGCCTTGGGGCAAACCTATAATGGGCAGGAAGACTTATCCCTAGCTCACTTTTATTCCAAATGAAACTAATTCCACCTATAAGAATTCTCATCAACCAAATTGCAGATGAAGCTGTTGATGATTTCTATGGGCTTTACATTTAATAATGTTATGCAGCACACAAGAATACAGGAGGTGCTTCTTGTGAGGTCTTAGGGCAAAAGTGTTCCAAGTCCACAACAGCTTTCCAATCCAAACCTGCAGCGTTGCTGGTGGTTATGGAGGAGCGCTCCCGGGAGTGTAAGCCTTGGCATGTTCTTCTCCATGTGTGCAAAATGACTCGAGAGGTGGGCAGATGTGTCAAAACCAAAAGTTCTGTACAGGCAGCATCAGCACCCAAAATATCTGAGAAGCCTTAGTAAATCAAGCCCACTACTTACTAGAAATGTTTTTGATAAGAATTTTGTGATCTTTTTAAAAAATTTGCTTCAAGGGCTTGGTGTTTTTTGACACATACACACACACACACACACACACACACACACACACACACACACATATATGTATGTCCCTTTCATAGTCCTAAACTGTCCTCAAATTAGCAGAAATAGAGCGCAACAAAAATAGAGGAAATTATGGTGGTGTCGGCTAAGGAATAAATCAAGCTGCATATGGAGCTTAGCATCACCTCTAAATCTCTTTCCCAACCTGTGCAATTGCACAGGCTTCACTAATGGGAAGCCCTATCTCTATAAACATATTTTATCTCTTTAAAGGAAATGGAAGAGGATAGCCATGTCTGGGATAAATGTGTGTCTGAGGCCATCAGCTGAGCATGCATGAAGGGTGAATAGGCTTTAAGGCTGGAAGCTTCTAAAATGGTTATAAGAATTTATACTGTGATTTCAACTGAAAAACACAGCACATTCCCTCCAGGCTGAGGACTTGGTAATGCAGAGCTGCTCAGTTGGTAATGCTAGAACTATCCCTGGTATTAGAGTTATTGATGCAGGTTTTAATAATGAGCCAGGTTTGTTATTTTTGCTATTGGTCTGAATAACATTAAGCAGCCTAACAGAAAATAGGCATTTACAATGCCCTTTTTTCCTACTTGTCCTACTAGTGGGGGAAAAAAGAGTCAGTATTCTAACATAACAATTGCCCATGACACAGCTATAAAAGCCAGAATTATAGTCCATAAAACAAAGAGACAGTGAGTTGAGAAATTACCAAGTAAATATTATTATATGTAGACAGACAATTTGAGTAAATATAGAAGGGAGGATAACCTCAGTTTTTCTTACAGCATTTTTTGGCCTCATTTTCTGAAATAACTCATTTACTAAAACGGCACAACTCTCCAACATAATCAGGGTGGCTTATATAGGGGGGAAATTACAAAAATGACAGTTGTTCAAGACACCTTGGTCACAATTGGCCTGGGTTTATTCCATAGCCCTTGTAAATTATCTTATAAACTCGGGTTCAATTATTTCCTAGAAAACTTTCCACAGTGGACATCTTTCAATCAATCAGTACAAAGTTTCAAGTTTGAAAATTACCTTCCTGTTACAGCTGAAAATTAATTTCTTCTTGCTTGAGAGAAATGACATGCCCTAGTAATTTCCATATATTCTTTAAAATGGAACATTCAGGCTTTGATGCGAAATCTCCTAAAAATGACCCCCCAAAATACATCAAAACATTTCTATTAATTCATGAAATTAAGGACAGCGTTTTACATTTTCTCCTGTCACTGATTCCATTTGCCTTATTGCTTTCATCTGTGGCCCACAAACTTGGTAGCACAATCAACAAACCCCTCGGCGGCCGCTTCATCTCTGCTCTATTTGATTTCTTCTCTCTGAGTAAATGATTAAGTTTTCATGCATTGGTTCAACCAAAATCTATGTTCACTCAACCACATCCTTTATTGATTACTTCTACTGCAAACAGTAGGCCAAGTGTGATATACATAATTGGACAGTTGTCAGGGGATGTGGGTGTTAACAGTCCTGTTTTCCCAGTTGGAAACTGGAATCACCTTGATACACAAATATTCTGCACTGTTTCATTCTCATTCCTTGGACCGAGGAGTCCTGTTCCTCAGAATATATGTTTTTAACTCTCTAAGGTCTGGTTGAATGAATTTAATGATTATACCATATAATATGCTGCTCAAGTTGCACCTGTGCACTGCATATAGAAAACTGGAATTAATATTTGTCTAACATTTTAACCTTGTCCTTGAACTCATTCAAGTAATCCCTAGCATTTCTGTGATAAAAAAAAATTTATTCTTTCCCTTCTAAAGAAAGACTGGCTTCTAAATCTAAGGCTAACTTTTAAATTTAGAAATCCTTTAAGCAACATATAATGTTTATATTTCAGATGCTATATTAACAGCTTTGCTGGCTATAGAACTGTGTATTCACTGAGTGGAGCATATAATTTATAATGGGAAGGCTATTTCTGTAGCATTATTTGTTAGAGCAAGTTCCAGATACTTTTCGATGCTTTGGAGATCTGTTGCTCCTTTGGGAGGAAAACAACTCGACTCACCCAGCAATAGTTTTATTTATACTATTTTGTATTTCTTATTCACTGAACTTGTTGTGCTTTTTTGTTTGTTTGATTGTATATGTTGTGATTTAACAATCCTCAGCAGGCCAAACTTAATTCAAAATATACTTCCATCAAAAATATATCAGCTTTTAGGAACATGAACATAAATAAGCTTCAGTGAGTCCATTTTAGCTAAATAAAAACAATAATTTTTCCCCTAAGGTTTTAAAGTGATATGCAAAGAATTCTCTATTTTTTTATGTCATATTTTTTTTTCTTGAATACCACTATCCAAGAACGAGCTTGGAGAGTTAACATCAATTTGATCAAACATTTTTAGTTCTAGAAATTTATGAGTTTGCTCAAAATTCTTAATATATTTATTTATATTTTTATACTCTTGAGTTCTCTATCATTTTTGTTTTTCCATGAAGCAAATATTTAAATTAAAGCAATGAGTATACCTCTTTTTAATATTTTAATTCATGTCTGCATTTGAAATAATCCTCATAACAACTCATAATTTTTTCTGGAGAATTGAGTCATGCCTAAATGTAGAAGAAGATTATTCATAATTTTATGAGAAGGTGAGAACTGAATCATAAAAGGCAATATTAACTTTGGGAATGTAAAATTCCATTCTATTTCTTATATGTAAACCATTCTCTTACCAGTAAGAAAGGAAAAAATAATGCATTTGATAGTGCCTGATACTCAAGTAAACAAAAAGTGTTAGTTCTTTGACACATGTCCCCTAGAAAATAGATAGTAGGACTTTATTTGCCTATCTGTCTTGCAAAGTGTCCCCTCAAACCATGGTGTTTCATTCATAATGAAAGATTTTCTAAAAGTAATGTCTAGCTAATTTGACTTTTCTTCTCAGCTGGTGGTAGATTCTATCAAGCAGAGAACTGTGGGTATGATAACTTTTTACTTCACTGAGAGGTAATAATAATAATAATAGCTGTCATTTAATGAATCTCTGTGTGCCAGGCTATACATGCATGTAATTTTTCATCTCACAACACTCTGTGGTCACTTTAAAAATGAGAAAATTGGAGCTGAGGAAGATGTGTTCAAAGCTATTCAATTAAAAGGCCAAACTTGGGATTCATGGCTAGATATTTCTAATATGCACCATAGCACTCTGCAATTTTAAAGCAATTTACCTGATTTTTATAAACATACTAAAGCTTATCTATGAACATGCATGTGGTCCTTGTCAAATCTTGGGAGGTTATGCAAGTTGATACCTCTAATCCTGCCACCACCTGTTTTTAAAAAAAGGGGGGACATATGCAATTCTTTCAACAATCAAGATTTATAAAAATAAAAAATAATAATAATAAATTGCACACCTTTGAAATGCTTGTGGCATATTCTTTTTTAAAAAAAATATATTTTATTAATTTTTTACAGAGAGGAAGGGGGAGGGATAGAGAGTTAGAAACATCGATGAGAGAGAAACATCAATCAGCCTCCTCCTGCACACCTCCCACTGGGGATGTGCCCGCAACCAAGGTACATGCCCTTGACCGGAATCAAACCTGGGACCCTTGAGTCCGCAGGCCCACGCTCTATCCACTGAGCCAAACCGGTCAGGGCTGGCATATTCTTTTGAATGACCCCTATAGATGTGCATCTTTGTTTGAGAGGTAGGTTTGATATTTGCAAACAGCCAAAGGATTTAGAGTCACATTTAGAGAAAAAACAAACACATAATAATATCTAGGGCTAACTCCATTTGGGGGACATAATTGATTAAATTACTTATAAATGCTTTATAATAAACCTACACTATGAAGATGTTTCCTAAAGAGGGATTCCAAGATGCCATCAGCTTCATCACTAGGTGACATCTTTGGAGATAACCACTTGGAGGAAAGTCTCTTCCTTTGCATGTTAGTAAATCTGGACATTTGGAAATACAGTCTGGGGGCGGGGGGGGAATGAGGTGTAGAAATATAGATTTTCCATGTGTGCATACAGGAGTTAGAGCATGCAATAGCAGCATGTGAAATTGCCCATAGTAAGCATCTAGTGGAGGGGGGGGACAGTCTTAGAACTCTGGAAAGAGTCAACTTTGGGTGGGTAGAGACTCTAATGTCAGTAAGATACCCAGGAAGATAAAAATATGAGAAAACGGGTCAGCTGGAAGTTCTGGACAGTAGAGGGAGAACCATTTGGAGAAAGATGGGATGTTAACAGCCGGGATTCCCAGCCTGTGTGTTACGGCCTGAGTAAAGGCACAGGACGAAGAGGCCTGGGAGCAGAGCAAGGAGCCTGAGTCCATATACACTAAACATGTGATCCATTTCAAAATTCAAACATATGACAGTTTTTCAAATTTATATAGGTGCTTTGAGTTCACCATTGTATTCCCTGGAGTTGGCTCCAAATCCTTTGGCTGCCTTTTACGATTAAATTTACACGGTAAGCTCTAGACGTGTTCTTGTGAGGAGGATATTGAAGGGAATATGCTCCAAGTGTCAAAGCACTATGCACAGTTCATCGTACCCATCACAGTTAATCCCATGCACAAATTTATATATTTATCTCTCCAAATTGACAGGGAAACTCTTTAAAAGCAGGAACCATATTCCCCAGAAAGTAGCATTCTAGGTTTCTTGATATTATTGGAATATCCAGAAGACAGGAGTTTACAGTCATGAACTTCAAACATCCAACCCCATGACTGGGGTTCTCACAATTTACCTGGAAGCTTGACTTTCATGTCTACTGCATAAATGTTTCCCATCTCAAACTTTCTACCATTGCTTCATTCAAAACTATATGAATGGCTGGTATATACCAAGCACTCTGCTAGAAACGATGTCTTTCTGGGCATTTTACCAGTATATAACACCTGTATAGGTAACTTCTGGGATGCCTGAGACTTCACTGCTGAGGGATGCTAAAAAAAACAAACTACCATTCACCTTTCATAAACTTTTAAAAGGTTTTATTGGGGAAAAAACCAACTTTATTGAGTTATAATTCATATACCATGCAATTTGCCTTTTAAAGTCTACAGTTCAGTCATTTTCAGTATATTTACAGAGTTTAATTTGAGATCATTTTCATCACCCTGAAAAGAAGCCCTACACCCTTTAGCAGCCACTCCCCAGCCTCTGGTTATCACTAACCCACTTTCTGTCCCTATGGATTTGCCTACTGCACATTTCACGTAAATGGAATTATATAATATGTGGCTATTTGTGACTGGCTTCTTTAATTTAGTATGTTTTCAATGTTTATCCATATAATAGCATGTATCAATACTTCATTCCTTCTTATAAGAATGAGGCTAAATAATATCCCATTGTACAGATAGATATATGACATTTTATCCATTCATAGACATTTGGATTGTTTCCACTTGGCTATGAAGAACAATGTTGTTATGAACATTCATGTACAAGTTTTTGTATGGACATATTCTCATTTCTCTTGGGTATATATGTAGGAGTAGGATAGGTGGGTCATGTGATAATTCAATGTCAAAGTTTCTGAGGAATTGACCAGCTGTTTTCCAACACAGCTGCAGCAGTTTACATTTCCACCAGCCATGCATGAAGGTTAAAAGGTTTACATTGTAACTTACTATATATTCCAACAAAATCAAGCCATGTATTTTTAACTTGATATTTTCACTTTAAATTTCACTATCCTGATAACCATCTTGCACTTTCTAAAGCAAAAGATGCACAAGATCTTCTCTTCACTGTGATATTAAGTGAAATGATATTCCAATAGTTTCCTGTTTTATTTATTCTAGCCAAGGAGAGATGGTAGAAGCAATTACATACCTGAAGAAATTTGTGAAACTGGCAAGAAACAATTTTCAAAAGCTAGATGTTGTGAAAGCAAGTACAATGCTTGGTGACATCTACAATGAAAAAGTGAGTATATGTGTTTCCTGCTTATGGGGGAAGAAAAAGTAGCTTTAAAATTCTATTCCCATTGTATCCTCACTTTCCCCCATACATTGTGCAGAACGACCCAGGACTGCGGCACTTAGTTGATGCACAGGGCAGTGATTGGAGAGAGAACCATCTCTTTTTTTCCTCTTCCTCCAGGACCTGAGTGCCATGTCAGGCACAGTCACCACAAGCTGCCAACCTTGATGCCCATCTTCACAGCCAATGCACGTCCTAAGTAATTTCAGATGTGAAGGTCAATTAAAATATTTAAATTCAAAGGAACTTCATTATAATAGTTGGCTCTCACCAGCTGACACTGACATTGGTGGCTCTTGCTCCAAATTCTCGTTTTACTAACCCAGCGGTGAGGCCTCTGCTAGTTCCCACAGGAGAAGAAAGGACAGTCCCAAGAGCAGTTCTGAAGGAAATATGCAATTCTAGCGGCAGATTGGTTATGGGAAAGAAGAGAGAAAGACAAGAAAAAAGTATAAAATAAAAGTATCTCATTCAAGAGGCCATTACTAGTGAAATGCGGGTCACACTTTACTGTTAACTTTCCATGTAGCACTTATCGTTTTCTTATTTGTGACGTTTCATTGTTGCTATTGTTGTTTAATCTGGCTGGAATGGAAGCTTAATGAGAACAAAGAGCATATCTGCCTTGTTTATTATTTTACTTCAGTGTCTAGCAGAGAACCCGGCTCAGAGTTGTCGAGCTAAAAATTTAGTTTGCTGAATCAATCAATAAATTTATAACCAATTTTATATAACTGAAGAGTAGTCTTTTCTCACTTCTGAAATCCTAAACTTATATATTTTATTCTTGTACAATATTTTGGCAGTTTGAAAACTTGTAGTGAATCTTTAAAAGCAAATCTAATGGTACTCGTCAGTCTACCTTTTAAGGCCTTCATCATATGATGAAACCTTTTCTGGTTTCATATATTCATGTAATGTATTCTAATAATAATTTCTAAGAAATAATATTATTATTATAAGGCCACAGTACAAAACTATGTTTGGAAAAATGTTGGAGTTTTCTCTCATTGGTATAGTGTTATTATAATTAAAATTAACATATCTTAAAAATATCCTTTATCTTAGATCAATTCTCTTTTATGTAGTAAAATAATCCTTTTACTACATAGTCCTGAAAGTGGCCACCAATCCTGCCCTCCTCAGATGATCTTTTTCTGGACTGACTGTTCATTGAAAACATATAATTAATACAAAGTGGCCAAATGAGAATGTTTTAGGGAAAATAACTTAATGAGATTTCTCATTCCCTAATAAGATCAGAGAATAATCACATAGTTAAAACAATCGTAGTTCCAACACTGAAATAGTAGGGAAAATGTGTACGAAATTATTCTTCCTTATTTCTGAGAAAATGCCCATTTGTTCTGAGCTTGAGATAGAGTAACATTTTAGACACCAAAAAGGATCTAGTAAGAATCAGAATCATGCTTGAAAATTCTATGTTATAGTGTAATAACACAAGCTTTGTTTCAAGGCCTATGATGTCATCAAGACCCTGTCCTGAAATTGTCCACTAAGTGCTTATCAGTGATATTTATTACATTAAATGAAGTTCTTGTCTAATAAGATGCATTCATGAAATGCATAAATTCATTTATATATTCTCAAACTCATACTTAAGATTACCAGGATTAGCTAGTAGAATCTTCTGAATTTTATAATAGGATAGGGATTAACTGATAACAGAAATGAACTATCAAGGTTAGACAGAACCTTTGGAGAATAGATTAAATTTAGATATTAAACTATTAAAGAATTAAAATTCTGGAAATATAATATACCTTAATGATGTCTCATTCCAAAAAGGTATGTATAAAAGCACTTCCATCTGAGAATTAATGTATTTTATTAAGAGTGTTTTAAACTAGAGAAATTACATTAATGCCAGTTTTATGACAGTTGTGTGTCTAAAGATTGAATGCTAGGCACAATTTAAGGGAAGAATAATTACCTCAAGAGTGGTGAAGGCCTGGGGTGAGGGGTGGGGGCGGGCTAGATGGAGTCAATGGGGGAGAAAGGGGGACATATGTAATACTTTCAAAAAAATTTTTTAAAAAAGAATAATAACCTCATTTTAATGCTCCTATTTTTAAGGGAGAAAAAGCACTTGTTAAATAAGATCTAATAAAAATTTTAGGCACATAAATACTTACACTGACAGCTAGCTCACCTCCTGATTGTAAACTTGTTTCATTGCTGAATTCCCAATGTGTGGTATGGGGCTGGTATATAGTAGAGGGCCAATGAATAAATGGATGAATGAATGAGTTTGTTTTAACATAAATGAAGTAATATACCAAAAAATTTCTGGAAATTCAACTATATGTTAATTATTCCTAGTCCCTAATTTTCCTGAGCCTCTCACCTAAAACAATAAATAGCCTAAAGCTCAGAATTATAACTATAACAATAATTAGATATTTATACTTCTCTTTTTAAAAATAGAAATATTTGGCCTGGCCGGTGATACTCAGTGGTTGAGCGTCAACCTATGAACCAGGAGATCATGGTTTGGTTCCTGGTCAGGGCACATGCCCAGGTTGTGGGCTCGATTCCCAGTAGTGGGTGTGCAAGAGTCAACTGATCAATGATTTTCTCTCATCATTGATGTTTCTATCTCTTGCTCCCTCTCCCTTCCTCTCTCTGAAATTAAAAACAAAACAAAAAAAACACATTAGAAATAGAAAGATTTGGTCTAGTCATATATTTTCATATATTTTATCCTATATCTTTGATGTCTAGCAGGACAATCTATAATTTCAATGAATTTTATTTTCACGTTCAATATTTCTGTTGTTTCTCAATCATCTAATTTACTAATTGGCATATACATATCTGATAGTTTTGTTTCCTAATTAAGTAATCTTATTCTCATATCAATTCTATTAGTCTATGTTTTATACTTTGAAATAAGAGAAAGAATTGCTCATCTCAGCAAACAAAAATTATTATTTGTATAATGTAGAAAGATTTTGTTTAAATTGGCAAACCTAAACTGTCCTTGTGGGCATGTAACAGAGTGTTTTATGTGCTGCTCATAACTGTCACATTAGCCCTATTTCTCCCCCTCCTCACCTTGCCAGCAGCTACTTTATTCAGTCAATTTGACTGCTCTCTGAACTCCAGTTACACAGACGTGCATAGAGTTGACTGTGCACTTTACCTGAACTGATGTGTAGTATAAAGCTATTACTGTGGTGTTTTTATTTCTAATTCCTTCATAAAATATTGTGAGAGAATGACTCACAAAGCCATAACAAAACATTCTCTCTTATAAGGGTTTCCTTTCAAAAGAGAATGCATGTAAGTTTTTGTGTATATGCGATAGAGAGTAAGGTGAGGGAAGGGGAGAGGAGAATGGAGCCCAAGTGTTATGTCAGTGAAGAAAGGAAATCTTGTTGCCTAGAGTTTTTATAAATATAGCTCAATTCTAAAAATAGCTTTCGTTGAGGAAGTTTTTAATGAGGATTTTCAGAAGACTTGGGGGCAGCAGAAGAAAGTCTTTTCTCTGAGACTCAATTTCATCATTTGTAAAATAAGATTTTCTCATAGGATGACTTATGAAAGCTAATGACATACTATATATGAAATCCTTGGCCCTGGCCCTGAGACTTCATAAAAGTTAGAGAAACATTATTCATTTGTGGGCAATCGCTTTTAGGAGGAGAGGTGAGGATGACAACAACAACAAAAAAGAAAAGAACAACAACAAAGACCTTTAATTTTTGTAATTTAAAATGTTGCAGAGAACTTGGAGAAGAGATGGACATTTAAATGATCATTTAGGTGGTATTAGTCCTACCAAGATCTTTTTTTTTTTTTAATCGCAGTCAAGAATGGCATGTGCATGTGGTAGAACAAGACTAAATACTAAATCAACAGACACATACATCTGTCTTCACTGATGATTGCTTAACAGCTTGGCTGGAAATTATCTTGTACTGTGTCTAATAGCTAAAGCTAGTTAAAAATATTTCATTAGGTAAATCCAGTACTACAAGTAAGAAAATACCATCCATATCAATGTGAATTAATTCATTCTTTTCCAAACTTTTTTGCTATCATGTATGAGGTTAAACCATATAAAAATGCTAATATTTAAATATTTTTTTATCCAAAAAACTTACGTTTCATATAGTTCAACCTGATAGATACGGCTTTCTTAGTGAATTAACTTCAAGAATCGCACAATTAGTAATCCTGATGTTTAAAGAAAAACCTTGTTGTAACAGAGACCCTGCTTGCCATCACTTTCTTCCTGAAGATGAACTGCTATAACTGTTGAAAGAACAGTGTGGTACTTGTCAAGGTGGTAAGACATGTGAAATGGTAAACTGAAAATTAAGAAAAAATTATTTCTCTTATATGGTAAGACATGTGAAATAGTAAACTGAAGGTGGTAAGACATGTGAAATAGTAAACTGAAAATTAAGAAAAAATTATTTCTCTTATATCTTTAGGGACACTACAACAAAGCTTCTGAATACTTCCAGCAAGCTTTTGATACTACAGCAGAGCTAACAAATGTGCCTCTGATGGATGAAACCAAAGTTCATTACGGAATAGCAAAAGCTCATCAGATGATGCTGACAATTAGCAATTATATAGAAGCTGCAGATCTCTCCAGCCTTAACACCCTGCTCTCGTGGAAGGAGACTAGAAGTAACATTTCACCGGATCCAGTTATTGGTAAGGCATTGGGTTTTTGTGTGTGTGTGGATTTTTTTTAAAAAAAACACTTTAGATTTTACATCATTATTAATGGCTAAGTCATTTTCATTTGTAAAGGTTTACTCAGTCATTGGTGATTTTAATTACATGGGCAATTTTATTTGTTCCTTATGTGAATATTATATGTACTTTTGTGCTATCTTGTACCTTCAATTTTAAGGAAAGCATAAAATCATGGGAATGATGCCTTCAACTTGATAAATGGCCATCCTCAAGCTCCTTTTTTTTAGACCAGTGATGTTCAATATTCAACAGTAAGTAGTGATCAGTTGTGAAGACTGTGAAATAAGTTGTTTTTTTTAATGTTCAGTGTTGTGCCTTATTGTCAAGAGCAGGTGTATATAGATGCTGATTAATATTAAACTCTTACTGTTCTGATGGTAGTGAATTTTCCTATTTTTTGTCAATTCAAATTTGATATTAACTTCAACAATATTTGGTAGTAATTTCACTCAATGCCACTTTTTTCCTATATATGTTTGCTGGTGACAATTAGTCAAAATAGTCCATTAAAACAAATAACTTGGTAGCAAAGGGTAAGTTTTGCCTGTCAACTTGACTAGGCTTTAGTCCTCAGTTAAGAATTTTAGATTAGGGTGGGCTTGTTGGTTTTTAAACAGTACTGCCTGTGACAGACCTTGGGTTACATGATTATTTGTTTGCAAGTCAAACTTTTCAAAGCAATATCTTTTAAATATTTTGGGATAATTCAAATGGAATCATTTGGAAAAAATTTGTAATGTGAAGCAGCATCTCTACCTTTGAACTCTTTTTTTTTTCTTGTTTAGATAAAACAATAATCTCTCTTGATATTTATTTCCTCCATAGAATATACAGTAAATTGGGCACAAATGAATTTTATTGACTCTTTATATTAGCAAAATACCAATTACCACTGTCTGACCCCTAGTTATGAAGTAAGAATGGTCTCGTTCCAAATGTATGCACAGTAAGGAAAAACAAGAGGAAGTCTTTAAAAACAGAAGGCTTGTTGAATTTCAATGTACTCAAGTGCCCCAAAATATTTATGGTTAACTATTGGTAATTATTGATAACCACTTTTGATCATATTTTGCTTACTTCTAAATGTTGTCTTGTCATATATTTGGGAGTTTGTTCTGTAGTTTGGAGTTAGCTCCCCTTTCATTTCTCATTCTTCCTTCCCAGGAGATCAAGTAGGGAAAGTACGATCCATCTAGTAGAATACTTGCTTTGATAAAAGGTTTGGCAGAGAGTAAGTTGAGTCACTCATGTTTTCAAGTTTACCTTGGATGTACTTTAGCCATCACACGATGATCATAAAAAAAATACTCAAAACTGGCTTTTGATCAGAGCCATGTGTCTAATTGCTATAATCCGGCTTTTGACTTTTAAAAAATCTTATTTTACTTTTCTTTACTCTATAAAGCTATTTTTCTATTTTTTAATATTTTATCTCCATAGTTTTTGTAAGAATGCATTGTGTTCTAAAGGACTTGGGAATAGAACAAAAATGCATTTGAAACTATTATTCAGAGAGTAAAACCTCAGCTATTCATATGTTAGAGATGATTAAATTCACCAGAATGCTAAGAAAGTACACCCCCTTACTGATTCATTTGACCAAGATTAGAAATCTATGCATGGATGAGCGACGTCATTATAAAAGTGAGAAATAATCATCATTCAGATTCAAATATAAATAAGTTAATTCTCATGCTATTAGGGTGTTTAACATTTTTAGGGGCAGTTGTTCTATATAGAAATAAAACCTGTATGACATTATCAACACAATTGCTTGTTTACAAAGAATATTTTAGCTCAAAGTACACTTTAAAGTCTACTTCACAATGTTTCCAAAATATTTCCTTAACCACAACTCATTATTCTTCTGTTTTCGCTCTGCTTAAAAACCTTCATTGGTTCCCTACTGCCTATAAATTAAGTACAAGCTTCTCAACCTTTTCTGACCACCTCTCTCCCCAGCTACCCACCTCCTCCCAGACACCTCACTTCCAGCCCCAACACTCCCCAGAAACATCTCACTGATCTTGCAAGGACCTTCTCAAATGCTAAAGTCTTCCCTGATTCCCCTCTCACTTGAATGTTATCTGTTCTCTCTGTTCCCACATTGAGTCTCATTCATTAATCCCAAACACGTTTTGTCCTATTTTGTATACTATCCTGGCCATTTCTTTTATTGCCTTATCTTCCCACTGGGAATATGAGTCTCTTGGAAACAGGTTCTGATTCTTGGCGTTCCCTACAAAAGAAGGCACATGTCTAACAACTGCTTCCTAGCAGGTAAATATTTGTCAAATTAAAGAAAATTCAATGAGTATGTATGTCTTAGCCATAAACTAGTTTGCACTAACCACTTTTAAAAACAAGATTCATAGTTTCCACCTCCTTGGAAAATATGAGAAAAACAACCCTATGATCCAACACCACATTCTGATTACCATGCAATCACGTGAAAGCAGGACAACGCCAAGTATGAGGTTGACAAAATGCAGAAATATTATTTGGAAGTCTGAGCAGCTTTTAGGTTTTCAAATGTTGCCTTTCTTGTCAGAAAAGGCGTCTTTAATCTTGCTACAGAGGGGTCCCATGTATTCAGAAAAAGGCAGATCAAAGATTTGAAAGATACATTATAAAAGCTGTGCAGTTAGCTTCACCTCTGAGACTCACATCCTCCAAACAAATCATTAGCTCACAGAGCAGGCAATATTCTTTTAAGCAGAGGAACATGACCCCCTAAGGGAATAGAGCAGTGAGAGCACTCAGGTCTCTGGATGAAATGCAGCAGTCATTCATCAGCAATCCTCTTATTTGTGTACCCTTCAGAGGGAGCACAGCAAATATAGGAACCTTCATACCATTCTAATACTCCCAGGTATAGTTTGAATGGTTTCATATTCCTCCTTCCCCTTCCAATAGTTATATAAGAATAGATTCTTCTCCCAAATTTAAGAATTTAAAAGAAATTCAAATCTATTGCAGTTTAATAACATATTTCAAGCCTGACGCAATAGAAATTAGTTAGCTCTGGAAGGCTTAAGGGCCTGTGAATTTCTGTTGATTTCTCTAGACCAGTGATGGCGAACCTTTTGAGCTCGGCATGTCAGCATTTTAAAAAACCCTAACTTAACTCTGGTGCCGTGTCACATATAGAAATGTTTTGATATTTGCAACCATAGTAAAACAAAGACTTATATTTTTGATATTTATTTTATATATTTAAATGCCATTTAACAAAGAAAAATCAACCAAAAAAAATGAGTTCGCGTGTCACCTCTGACACGCATGTCATAGGTTCACCATCACTGCCCTTAGACATCTGCCAGACTGTGTCCTGGAAAGCAAACAAACTAATTTTTCAAGACAAATCCCCAGTATCTGCTCAACTTAAAGAAAATCTTCATCCTTTCATTGTCACATAGCAATAGCCACTGCTTAAAAGAGCAGGCCACTCTTTGTTCCCTACCCTGTACTGACTAGCAATACTTGGCCCTTTCCTCTATTGAAAAGTAAAATGCACGTCCTCTCTGCATCTCTTCTTTTAGTTGTGAATTCTTTCACATCCGGCATCACTAGCCAAACTCTAACAGGAATAAAGATAGTCTCTTCAAAAATGGCATTGGAAAACTGGACAGGTACATGCCAAAAATGAAAGTAGACCACTAACTTACACCACAAGAGAATAAACTCAAAATGAATAAGACTTAAATATAAGTCACAAAACCATACAAATTCTAGAATAAACTATAGGCAGTAAAATCTGAGACATCTCATGTAGAAGTATTTTAACCAATACATCTCCTAGGGCAAGAGAAACAAAGGAAAAACAAAGAAATGGGACTATGTCAAACCCAAAAGATCTGTACAGCAAAAGTAACCATCTACAAAATTAAAAGGGAACCCATTATATAGAAGAATGTATTCATCAATGATACATCTGATAAGGGGTTAATTTCCAGAATATACAAAGAACTCATACAACTCAAAACCAGAATGGCAAACAACCCAATTAAAAAATAGGCAAAGGACCTGAACAGACATGTCAACAAAGAGGACATACAGATGCCAATAGACATATGAAAAAAATGTTCAATGTCACAAATCATCAGAGAGATGTAACTTAAAAATACAATGAGGTTTCACCTCACACCTGCCAGAATGGCTGCTATCAATAAATCAACAAACAAGTGCTGGTGAAGATATGGAAAAAAAGGAACTCTGGTACACTGCTGGTGGGAATGCAGACTTGTGCAGCCACTGATGTTTTTCACAGTGGAGTTTCCTCAAAATAGAATTGAGGAGATAGAAGAGAACTAGGAAATCAGAGACAGGACCAGGGGAGGGGGAATAGCACAGGGAAGTCCAACAGTAATAGACTCTTGTGAAATAACAGGATGCAGCTTGCTGACTGCACCACAGAGACAAACAAAAGGACCTAGAACTGAACAAGGCGAGGCAGGAGTTGCTAGGGCAACCCAGCTAGGTGGGAACAGTGATGTCACTGTGGGGAGCCGGCATGGCCATGGCATACTCATGCCAGCTCAGCCTGGTTCAGTGACCCTGATGGAGGCGATGAAAGACAGACAAGAGAATGAAAGCTGGGTCTCGGTGGGACGTTGCTCCTCTGATGGACAGCGCCAACACCCACAAGCTGTGTCTTTATTTTAAAGCAGATGCCACGAGGCAAAGTAGGGGCATGATCAAGATGTTTATAATATTCTCATGGGTTTCAACCCTACTCAACTACATGCACCTGAACTCTATCACTCAGGCACGTGGGGCCAAGTGTTCGGACCATAGGTTCAAGCTTACAACTATAGCTGTTGTCTATAATTGTGCTGGGAAGGCTCTGCCCTCCAGCTGGGACTTGCACGTGGCAATGAGAGTACTGTGCCCTCTCCTCAGTCCAAGGCATGAACCTGTCCAAAACACTGTAGCCGCGCCCCATATGTCACCTTGGACCTGAGTGGCAGTCCTCAATCAGGTTCATTCTGCAAGCAGGAACATGAGCTTTAAAATGTATGGATGTTGCTAAGACAGAATTCTTTGAAAGAGCCAATCAGAAGGCAGCAAAACATAACCTAACTCCAGACAAAGAAATTTAACCAGAAGCTTGGGCCCCCTCCCTGCTGCTCCCTGCTGCAGGGCATCTGTCTATCTCTCAATAAACTTTGCTTCCACTAACCATCTTTGTTCGTGAACTCATTCTTGGATTTTACAAGAGAAAGAACTTGGACCAGACTGGAAATTTTGGCATCCAAATTGCCATTTGACCCAGTGATCCCATTTTTAGGAATATATCCTAAGAAGCCAGAAACACCAATCAGAAAGCATCTATGTACCCCTATGTTCATAGCAACATTATTTACAATAGCTACTAGTAAGATCTAGAAACAATCCTAGTGCCCATCGGTAAATGAGTGGATAAAAAGCTGTGATACATTTATACAATGAAGTACTATGTGGCTGTTATAAAGAAGGATCTCTTATCTTGTGCAACAGCATGGAGGGACCTAGAGAGTATTATGCTAAGTGAAATAAGCCAGTCAGAGAGAGAGACAAATATCACATGAATTCACTTATATGTTTAATTTAATGAACATCAACCAAAAAATGAGTTCGCATGTCACCTCTGACACGCGTGTCATAGGTTCTCCATCACTGCTCTAGACTATAGTTTATTTTCCTTACTATAATTATTATCTCTACAATCATGAAATTTTTGGTAATGAAAAGCTAATTCATTTTGCCTTGTGGAGATCACAGACCCAGATGTGGGACAGGGACACAGAAGCAAAAGCTATCTATTATCTATCTATCTATCTATCTATCTATCTATCATCTATCTATTTATTAGACCATCTCTATCTCTGTCTCCATTCCTCTCTCTCTCTCAAACATATCCTTGGGTGAGGATTAAAATGAATGAATGAATAAATAAATCTATACTAATAAAAGGGTAATATGCTAATTAGACCAGGTCGACTGGCCATCTTCTGGATGTCTGACTTCCTTCTGGACAAAGCCATGGTGGTGGGGGCCAAGGCAGAGGCAGTTAGGGGCGATCAGGCTGGTAGTGGAGAGCAGTTAGGGGCGAGATCAGACTGGCAGGGGAGGGCAGTTGGGGGTGACCAGGCCGGCAGGGGAGGGCAGTTGGGGGCATTAGGCAGGCAGGCAGGTGAGTGGTTAGGAGCCAGTGGTGGAATCAGGCCTAAACTGGCAGTCAGACATTCCCCCAGGGATCCCGGATTGGAGAGGGGGCAGGACGGGCTGAGGGACACCCGCCCCCCCCCCGTGCACGAATTTCGTGCACCAGGCCTCTAGTACATAAATAAATAAGTCCCAAACATGATTTCTAGAAAACCCTATATAAAAATTACTTTACATTGTTTTTGCCATAATATTACAAGTATATTAACTTATAGTGAGGGAGTGAGAAAAAAAATAAAGGTTAATGAGAGGAATCATATATAACCTTTACAGAATTACTTCCAAGTTCCTTAGCTGTACTCTATAAAAACACTTCTTTAAGGCTTTTTAGGCAAACTCAATGACAGGATTAAGGTAACTTCAAAAGAGACAAGGTTGTGAGTATGGAAAAGGCATATTTCAGATGGGCCATCTTCTCGGACCATATTCCCAGATATTGTGAACAATCACTTTGAATCCCATTTCTATCACATCATAGATGGCGAACCTGGGTAGCTTTACCTTTTTTTACCTCATATCCAGGGGAATATGACAGTTTCTACCTCACAAGGTTGCCCTGACGGTCCTTTTGGTCGCTAACCCAGTGGCCATTGTCCAACTTCTTTCCTGCTAAGGGAATCCTGATTGTTCTCTTTCCTCTAGATGACATGTCCTTAGGGGAGGTCAGGCCTTTTCCCATCCCCAATGGCTGAATATTACATATCTAGTGTAAGCCAGTCACTAAGACCTCATTACACTTGCCAAGTGATAGCTGTAGGGAGGATATGTGACACAATTCTAATTAATGATATAAGAGAAGAAAATCTTCTGAGGAATGAAGGTTTTATTCATTCTTAAAAAGGGACACAAGATGATGCAATTTCCTTTTTCCTGACTTTAAATGTCACAAGAATATATGATGCCTAGAGCTGCTTTAGCCAACTTGCCACCAGCTACCAAACTGATGATGGAGCAAGAAAGCGTGGAAGGAGTCTAGGTCCTTAATGAGCTCCTTCCATGCTAAATTAACTAGTCCTGTAATTTAACCACCTTTTTTTTAATGTGAGATGAATTTTTCTATTTCTCAAGTCACTTTTAGCTGGTGGGAGTTTTTTTGGTTGTTGTTTAAAAAAAAAACACACAGGTTAAAGCTCTAAGAGCTACGAGCACAATAACAATAAAGTGCCAAGCAGTGCTAACACATTATCTAGCACAGAGTAGCCCCTGTGGTCGATATTGTAGCCCCAGCAGCTACCGCAACACCTCCCACATAACAGTGCTCAAGGAATGCCTGAACTGTGGACTTTTTATTGAATAATCATTTTATTTTGTTTTCAAGCATTAGGCAGTAACCTGTATCTCAGAATCTGACATTCTCTCTGAATTTGAAAGATGTCCCATGATCTAAATTTACTTCCCTCCTCCCAACTTAACCTCTTTCCTAATTAGAACACCTATCCTTCAGAGGCTTGAAGTTCTGACCACTGTTAGGAAGAAATCACTGAGTGAACTGATTCACACCATACTGTGAATGGCTGAAAGTCTTTAACCTGTTTAGAGCAATTGTGATTTTTTAAAAATGTTTAAACATTGCCTATTACCAAAACTTAGGACAGTTGTAATGTAGTGTGTAATTGAAATCATTCAGGCACTGTTGGGCACGATAATTATGAATAATGAGGCCAACACAAAGATCTTCTAAAGTCTGGGAATCTACCCTAAAATTCAACTTCTCTAAGCTATTCCTGAATTCCAAACCTTTCCTTTTCAATATAAATCTATACCTATTTTTGAAAAAATTAAATCAAAACCTTATTAGAATTTTTATGTGACACATCACGCTCCCATTAAAGAAAGTGATGAAAGCTAAGGCCCCTCTCATCAGAAAAACACTCAGTTAGTGCATGGAGTATTTAGAGGCTCCGGAACCACTGCGGAGGGCGTCGAATTCACAAGTGCTTACCAGTACCTGGTTCTTCACTCTTCTGGGCACATGGGAGATGGCTCTTCTCAGTCCCTGCAAACCAGGCCAGGGCTCTGGGACCAGTCCTGGCCCAGGCGCCAGAGGCACTTCTGGGCTCCGGCAGAGGAGAGCCCACCTGAGAGCCTGCCGCTGGTTCTTGCCCGGCTGCAGTGAGCAGGGAGGAAGCCTCGTTAAAAATTCTGGAGCCACAAGATTGAAGCAGCCGGGATCGCTCACTGTGCAGGTGCGGAGCACCTGTTCTAGAAAGCCATTTATACCTGCAGCAGCCTTGTTGTGGGCACAGAATAACCCTCTATTGGGGTGAGCCACGGTGATTTTCGAAGTAGTTTCTTCTCTCAGCTGAATTGAGGCTGCCCTAACTCCACGAGCTTCAGGCCTCTTGACGACAGCCCCCTGGATAGCAGCAGTGGGAGCTCCGGTGGGAAAACTGTGACAGCCGCTTCTCTGTATGACAAGTCAGAAACTCTGTGGTTCTGTGTTACAAGTCTGCCTGTGACTTTTTAGAGGCAGGGAGCCTTTGTGTTTTCTTCCATTTCCAGTCACACAAAACTCTGTGTTTCTGTGTTACAAGTCTGCCTGTGACTTTTAGAGGCAGAGAGCCTTTGTGTTTTCTTCCATTTCCAGTCACACAAAAAACAAGTTTGCTAAGACAAGTTGAAGATGAAACATTAAAATATATTCTTTTTTAAAATATACTTTTTATTGATTTCAGAGAGAGAGAGAGAGAGAGAGAAACATCAATGATGAGAGAGAATCATTGATCAGCTGCTTCCTGCACACCCCACACTGGGGATCGAACCTGCACCCTGGGCATATGCCCTGACTGGGAATTGAACTGGGACCTCCTGATTCATAGGTCGACACTCAACCACTTAGCCGGCCAGGCTAAAATATATTCTTTATATGTGCTCTGCTACTGTCAGACAGCTTAAGAAAGATATGCATCTTTTCTATTCATCTAATTTAAGTTGATAGGTTATCAAAGTGTACTTCTAATACATTTCAAGAAAGAGCTTAGGGAATTGGATGTCTTCTGCAAATGATAAAAAATAATTCCAAATCTGAAACATGCTGAAAAAGACAAATCAATAGTTCATTGCAGCCAAATTCTTAAATAAAAAGGACAGCAGAATTTGAGCCTGAATTTCAAATTTCCTCATTCAAATACAGTTCACCCATCTTCGTATGTTTTCTACAACACAAGCGACAAGTTTGGCTTCCTTAGGAATCAAGTATTCTTCAGAAAACTAATGCTCACTTCATTGGGAAATAATAACGTAGCTCTAGATCCCTCGGGTTGAAAGATCTTTTTTTCTTTTTCTTTTTTTCCCCCCTCTGAGAGCCTCCTTCTCTATCTGCTGCCGTGGTTCAATAAAAGAGAATTCTTGATTGCTCAAACAAAAACTGTACTTCTTTTAGATTCTGCTCACAGTTCTTGGTAGCTGATGGTGTTACCAGTTTTAACTTTCCAATGTACACTGAACTCACCAAGAAAAATGTAGCTGAGTTTCTCTAATCTGGTTTAATTTCAATTTCTGCAATTGCTCATTTGAAAAGCTTGGTGGTTGGTACAAGCATAGCTGGCGCTGTTCCAGTAGAAGGCGAGGGTTGGAAGTTCTGGCAGAACCCTGTTGTCACCTGTTTATATTAATTTTATTCCCAGTGAGGGTCTTACCTCGCTTCTAGCTACATCATTTTACCTATGATCATGGATTCTAAACAATGTGCCAATTTAACTAAAATACTTTCTACCATTTTGCCCCCTAATTGGTAGGGGGCAAAGGTCTTCTAGTCTTGCTTTATTGTTACTGTGCTCTTACGGCTCTGTTAGGACAATTGTAGTGATACTTGATCCATATGATTTCTTCCCCCCAAAAAAGTGACATTAATACTGTATTTAAAACATGAACCTAGTAAAGAAACACATTTTCTTGGCTTCTAATTCTTCCCAAAGTTTCCCTGATCCAGGGTATTGTGTGGGAGTTTTTCTTTCTAATTACCTCTCACTTGGTATTTTCATCATTATGAATTTTATTTTTTTTAACCACAACATCAATCAAAAATTATATCCATGGTCCCAGAATTCACTTTCCTTTATATTTTTTTACTCTGTCCTCCCTGTGTCTTTAACTCCCTGACAAGAGTGAATGTTTTTATAATCTAGGTTCTTTAGCATAATTAATAGAAAAATAAACACTTTTCATGATGCATATTCTTTTAGAAATTATTTATAATGCTTTATTATGTGACTGACTTGGCTAGCAGTCACTGGATATATATTTCACTTCTCATGGACGATTCTTGCCACCGGGGATGGTACAATAAGTAAAGTATGGGAAATATTAAGCAAGAGTCTAATCAGAAGAAATGCTAGAATATTTCTTAATTTTTATGCCAGTCTATCCTGACCAGTGTCTTAACCTTCCTAAGTGAATCCTTGAAACACTACTAATGCACCTGAACACATTTACTTCCTCAATCCTCTTAACTATTCTTTGCAATGAAATAATTATTAAAGACACTGACCAATATTCATCACCCCCAAATCCTTTAACACTACAATGTACTTAGGTTGTTTTTTCTTCCTTCTAATGCATTCTAACCTTCAATCAAAAAACCTGAGTAAATAGATGTGGTTTTTTTTCATCATGCCCTTAAGGTAAACAAAGTTGGATTTTGTCAAACCAAAACTAAAGTTAGCTCATTTAAGTGCTATGCCTCTAAGGCAGCGGTTCTCAACCTGTGGGTCGCGACCCCGGTTGCCTAAGACCATCGGAAAACACATATATAATTACATATTGTTTTTGTGATTAATCACTATGCTTTAATTATGTTCAATTTGTAACAATGAAATTGGGGGTCACCACAACATGAGGAACTGTACTAAAGGGTCGCGGCATTAGGAAGGTTGAGAACCACTGGTCTAAGGGATTGCATTTATTGACTTCTAACATGGAATCGGGCACCCAAAATGAGAAAGAAAAAAACTGGTTAATTTTAGCCTTTGGTGAGATATCTGATTTTTCTGAATTAAGACTATACATTTTATTAGTTGATGTAATACAGCTGTATTGCAAAATACAACGAATAAAATGTAGGTTGTATTGTTATCAAAAGAATTTTAGTTCAATCCTTTCAAAGGTCTTCTAGTCTTGCTTATTAGACAAGCTCCTGGGAAGGGATACATAGTTTTTCTTGAGTCTCCACATATTTTTAACTTAGGTATTAAAATAACAGTGGAAATATGAAATGAAGCTGCAAAATCAATAGTCAAGGAGAGGGTTGGTGAGAAACATTAGAACAATCTGGATCCAAATGACCATTATAATATTTTGAGGTTAATATTTTTGCTGTTTAGATCTATTTGGTCCAAGTTTTTGCCAACAACCACTAATAAGATTATGAAAAGAAGGAAATAAACTACGCAGAAGGAAGATGGTATGTCCAACCTTTAGGTATTAATTAAAATTGAAAACAAAATTAATAAGTATAAAAGCTCATTGTATTGATTATAACATAATCAAGTGAAACATTTTTCATAAAAGTCTTAGTGGGGACGGGTGAACAGACTGGTATTATGATTTGATCAAAGGAATTCTTCCTAAAATATGGATATCCAAGTAGCTATATTAACTCTCTCTCATCTGAATGGATTCACTTATTCATTCACCTTCATACAGGGCTTTACATTGTAACTTTATCTGAAGACTTCTATGATGAAATATGAATATAGTATTTTCTTTGGTAATTTGATTGGCAGGAAATAGAGAGCAAATACACACAGCTTTTTAATAATTTATAATTACTTACATGAATCTACTAAGTTTAGGCACACAATTATATGACTAATTATGTTGAAAATCCAAGTGGATGCTTAAATAGATGACCATGCCTCGAGGCCTTTCCAGTTGTTTCTGCTGTCTCATTTAACCATGCAAATGTTATTAAGCATTCCTGGCTAAAAATGTTCAAGCATGTGCAAGTGTAATTGCATAGATAATTATGCATAATACTGCCACTTCCTATATCTAACATAGGAATTTTCCTTTAAAGAATATTAGCTTCCTACTGGGTAACTTTCTCAGTACTTGCCAAGAAAATATAATTTGTAAAAGATAAGTAGACCAATACATTCTATTACTCTTTCTTCAGACTCTCTTCTTGACTCTTTTAAGCATAACAATTTGAAATAAAACAGAGGAATATCAAGACATTTACAAAAAAATAAAGCAATTTTAAATACCTATAATTGTAAAAATCTATATTCACAAAGTATAATTCAATAATTGTTTTTAGATTCGTGTAAATATTTATACAAACCTGTTAACAAGGATACAAAAGAATTAACAACCCTGTTCTATGATTAAAAACATATGTGACAATATACTAAAGGCATGTTCATATAAGAGCAAAAAATGTCCAGAAAAAAGTAAACAGCACATTCACATTAGCAAGTTAATTTCTTGTCAGGAAAAATATTAGAGTGTCCTTGCTGATGCCATACTTCACCAAGTTGGATTCTGCACGGACCTGCTGAGCAAGTCACAGCTCTGGATGCAAACTTTGGCATGTATGCAGCTGATTGGTGGAGCCTGGCTCACATGACTGCCCAGCTGCAAGGGAAGCTGGAAAAGTATCTGGCTTTTCAATGCCTTACATGAATTATAATTTCTGAAGCATGGAAATGGAGGTTTAGATGCTGACAGGCAACCACTAGAAATAGTGCCAAGTGCTATGAAGAAAAAAGAGGGGGTGGAGAACAGAAAGGGATTGCCTTTGGGGAGGGCTATTTTAAACAGAAGGTTCAGAGAAGCCACACAAAAGAGGCATGGTTTGCATAGAAACCTGATTGAAATGAGCAAACAAGCTGTGTGAATATCTACAAGGGTGGGGAAAAGATATGCAGGTAAAGTTAGGCTTGTTCAAATAACAATGAGAAGACCAATATGGTGGGAGTAAATTGAGGAAGGAGGAGAGGGAAAAATTGAGCTTTTAGTAGCTGACAGTTCGTTTAGGCCCTCCAGGACCTAGTGATGACTTTGGATTATATTCCAATTATGATGGAAAATTGTCCTTGAGGTCTGAGTACAGGACACTGACTTTTTAGAAGGATCACTTTGGCTGCTGGGTGAACAACAAGTTGTAAAGCAGTGGACTTGAACTAAAACCTCCAGTAAAAAAAAATGTATTTTACCTGGTGACATAGAATTCATAGTTGAATCAAGAGTTTGACAAAAAAAAAAAAATACAATATGTGAAGCATGCTGGTGTTTTTCTAGTGTAGTCTGATTTATTTCATTTTTTTAATTTTAAAGAAATTATAAATAGAAGGGCCTTATAAGGGAAAAATTGAAATTAGAATTGTTCTCTGGTGACTCAGAATATACCGTTTCATTTTCTATCCTGATACAAGTATTTTAAGATACCCTGTGGAAAACTAAACTTCACAATAAACTTTAGGCAGTTTCTCAAGGGTGCAACTAAAGGACCATCTGCATTAAAACTACCCGATTGGTGGTGAGCAGAGAGGTGGTTATAGATGCATTACCACAGATTCATTGAATCAGAATCTCCTGAGACTAGGGCTTGAGAATCTGTTTTTAACAAGCTCGCCAGGTGATTCTTATGTGTGAGAACTACTCTTAAATTTTTCAATATTTTAAGGTAATAATGCAAGGTTAGATTTTTATTACATATATTCTATACATTTATATATGATATACTTATATATTATATATTTATATATTTTGCTATATAATGTATACATGTTTATCAATATATAAAATATAGATTTATCAATATATAATAAGCATATATATGTAAAGCCATTTAGTGGATGTTTGGATAACACTTCTTAATAATATTATAAATTCACATGAAATATGGAAAGTACTCTAAATCAGTACATTGATTCCTTTCATTCCTTTTAAATATCTATTTTTAAATCAAGTGGAAGTCCTTGAACTCTTCCTCCCTAATCCCAATTCTTATTTGTTACTTCGCATCATTTATCAGAAGTAACATTTTTTTCTGCTCAGTTACCTTTCTCCTCCTAAATGTTTCCAAAATTTCACTTCCCCAGGAAGCCAAATACCCAAGTTGAAGCACAGTTAAAAGTCACATAGTCACAACTCCACAATTCTAGGTGGTATATGATAGCCTCATTTTTCAGTAGATTTGCATGGCATTGACTTTTACTAAACATTTTCCTCAGAATTTTCTCACCATGTCATTCTGTTTTTGATACATTCTGGATACAACAGATTAGATGGTTTCTCTAAAATAGGTTTTCAAAGTATCATTAAAGAGTGGGGAAATTTTTCTTAGTTCTAAAAGGAAACAGGAGCCCCCTAAGCAGCTATATTATTGATCACACGCCTGCAAAATCCGCTTCGATCTGATGCATTTGATGTGTGTAAAGAATTGGGATTAAGACCTGATGTCCTAAAGTCACTTTGTAAACTGTTTTCCAATTTTGCATTCACTTTTGTTGTGGGTGGAACAATGTCCCCCACATCAATGGTCTGCACGTCAAAGGAATCATCTCCCATCCACTCAGCTTCGAAAACAAAAAAGGGACAGACTTCTTAGGTGTTCCTGGCGAAACATGGGTTAAAGTGGACAGTACAGCAGGAAGTGTTCAGTTGGCCTGCTCTGGTGGGAGACTGCGGTCCTAGCTAATGACTTGTAGGTAGGAATCCTCAGGTCTCTCAGGTGGTTTCAGTCGACCAGTTTCAGCAGAATGATGAAAAGGTTGAGATAAAATAAACTGACAGTTGCTACTCATCACAGGCAGCAAGCTGTACCCAGGCAGCTGAGACCCCGGGAGCCCTCTTTCGAAACAAAGGCTTTCACTGCAGTGAGCAATGAACTCCACATAAAAAAAAATGGGAGCAGGTTGGCAGCTGGTGACCGACTGGAGGAGGGAAAGGAGGGAAACTGGGGAACACAGCAATCGTTGGCTAATTAGAAGCCATCCCCACCTACTTAATACCAACCCATTAAGCAGAAAACACTTTTCATCCTTCTCCCCTGCTACACATGGCATTGTACTCCAATCAATACCCTCCCACTGGCTGCCTCAGTGCCCACAAATAAATACACTTCAAGTTTAAGAATGCAGTAATTGATTTGGGACAGTGAAACTGCAGCTTTCCCAGTGTATCTTCCAAAGATACTAATGCAGTGTTTGTGATGCTTAGATAAAGCAATCATATCTGTAAACTGACAGCTGCCAGAGTTGAAAAACATTAGGGAAACCTAGACATGATGGACTTATTTGAGCTTTCAAATATTTGGCTTACTAAACTCACTCACTAGCACCATTTGACCCTCTACACGTACACACACACACACATACACTTTTTAAGATGACATATGAGAAGTAATGAAAGGCATACATAAAATTATCTTGCATTATGTTTGAACATAATTTTAATAGAATTATTAAACAATAAAAAAGAGGCTCTAAAAGCAGTGGAAATAGCAGGTGGTTCTATTCTACATGGAAACCTATAAATTCAATCTTATTTTGACTGGCTTCCAGGGTAGTCTTCCAGCCAGAGGAGATTCAGAACCAATGTAAAGGAAGTAAAATGAGCCCTTGGCAGTTTCACCAATAGGTGGGAGCCAATGAATGTGGGTAATTGTAGTGATGCCCAGACTCACCCAGATAGAAGCAAATGTGATCTAACTCTAACCTGTTTAAAAATCCCAGACTATAATGGCTCGCATGGTAAAAATTAAGAGAATCATATCATCTAGTTCTTTTCTTTAAAATATTTAAGTCAATATTTTAATTACTGATAAAACTCAAATATTAACAATGTTAAGCAATGGACCTAAAAATGTGTCACATATTTTCCTCAAACTCAATTTATAATATTATTTCAAAGCTTTTTCTAAGCCACAGTGAATTCCTTTAAAAATCTAATGCTCCTATTTGTTTATGGTATAAAGCTATACAAAACACTGAGATATTTAGAAATTACTTGGGAAATTTAAGAGATTAATTGGAAGAAATAAAATTATTTTTTAAAACTATATAAATGGGAAATATTCCATTGAGGTTAGCAATAAATGGCTATAATGAAATCTTTTTCAAAAGTCCTCACACAATAATTCTGGAACTAGACATTTATTTTATTCCTTTTTTGTTCAAATATGTTTTTATTGATTTCAGAGAGTAAGGAAGGGGGAGAGATAGATAGAAACATCAATGATGAGAAAGAATCCTTAATTGGCTGCCTTCTGTATGCCCCACACTGGGGATCGAGCCCACCACCTGGGCATATGCTATGACCTCCTGGTTCATAGGTCAAAGCTCAAACACTGAGCCATGCCTATATTTATACATTAACTTTACAGGGATTCTAAGATCATTTTAAATATACTTCAGATTGAAACTCTTCCTCTTATTTTTCCCAAAGTCATTGCTGCCCAACTTATAAATCTTAGAACAGCATTTCAAAACTTCTTTCTGCAAGGTTGCTCTTTGTTGCTCATCATTTCTAGAAACTAACTCAGTATGTGGTCCATTTCTTTCCTAATAGAGAAATGTGTACTCACATAAGTACAGTTGCAAACATGAGATGTGATTGTGGACATTGAAATTGCTGTTTGATGTGTGTACATGTACAGCTGATTCTGTGCATCAGAGAATCTATAAGAACCTAAGTATGCAGAAATCAGAATGAAAACTGGAAGAGATTTTCCAACATAAACCCTACCAAAAGAAAATTGAATGAAAATAAAGAAAGGGTAAATGACATACTGATACATTCTGTCCCTCTCTGAAAAGTGGTTGCCCTGAAGGTATTGGCACAGATATGGCAATAAGAGAGGCAGACAGACTTGAGATATATTTTTGTGCAGAATCAAGACTTGTTGACGGATACATTTGAGGGTAAATAACAAAGAGAAATAAAGGATGATTCCTTAATTTTTGGCTTGAGTAACTGTGTAGAGATGACTGGGAAAAATCAAGGATTCTAACTTAGATGTTTTGTTTTAAATGTTGAAGGTGTTTATTAGATCCTCAACTACAAATGTCAAGCAGGACTTGTATGTGTATGTCTGGAGCTCAGATGGGAGGACTGGGCTGCAGATATGAATGTCAGAGTCATAGCTCATGGATCGTATTTGCAGCAGTGGTGCTTCATGAAATAACTTTGAAAGAGCATAAAAAGTGAAAAATGGCCAAGGCCTGAGAATGAGGAGGTTACTCTACAACAGTGGTTCTCAACCTTCCTAATGCCACGACCCTTTAATACAGTTCCTCATGTTGTGGTGACCCCCAACCATAAAATTATTTTCGTTGCTACTTCATAACTGTAATTTTGCTACTGTAAACAATATGTAATTATATATGTGTTTTCCAATGGTCTTAGGCGACCCCTGTGAAAGGGTCGTTCGACCCCCAAAGGGGTCGCGACCCACAGGTGAGAACCGCTGCTCTACAAGTTAAAATTGAGGTCTAAGGGCAGAGCTAGAGGGCAGGAAAGAGCACAGATGATTACATATCCATGAAACACTTTATTTCCATTTAAAGGTGGAAGATATATTTTTAGACTTTAAAAGTGAATGACTAAGGAAAATGCCCAGGGGCCTACCATCTAATATGGTTGTCATGCTTGAGGAAGAGCAAAGAAGTCATTGCGGCTTAAGAGGAAGGAGCAAGAAGACAAGTGATAGGATATGAGTTCCCAAAGTTAATGGCGGGGGTAAGGTAGGAATGATCCAATAGACAGGGAAGAAATTATGGTGAAAGAGAGGGGACAGTTGTTGGAGCAGTGTTCTTATTTAGTCAAGAGGGAGTGGGATCTACTACACAAAAGGCAGGGTGAGCCTTTGATGGCATCTTGGACACATCCCCATGGAAACAGGAGTGCATACACAAGGCAAGTTAGGTGAGTAGATCTGTTGGAAGCTTACCCAAGTTATCTTTTAATTGCTCCAGGTGTCTTAGTGAAATAAGAAACATCATTATCTAGAGGCCAAACTTATGGAGAAAAGAGAAGGCATAAAATCATTGTCTAGGAGAATGAGAGAGTAGGTGGACTAGGTCAATATATGATTATTCCAAGGCAATTCTAATGGGTCACTTGAGGTTTAAAGTGTACTTTTTCATTTCATTTGTTACAACCGGGTAGTTCTATGTTCTACCTGTGTGAAGTCTGGCTTATGAAAATGATCCAGATTGCTTGAAGTCTGATACAAAAGGAAGATATTGACATTTTTTACTTTAATCCTGTGCCCTTCCTATACTCAACCATCTTTAGGGGTTATTTTAGCAAAGCTATCTCCTTTTATGTCCTCTACATTTAAAGTTTTGCAGTTGAGAGAAATTTTGTATTTTCAACTGTATCTCTTGAAAACTATATCTCTTAAAAAATGTAAAAAGAGGCCCAGCCAGAGTGCTCAGTTGATTGAGCATCGTGCCATGCACTGAAAGGTTGCATGTTTGATTCCCAGTCAGGGCACATACCTGGGTTGTGGGTTTGATCCCCAATCAGGGAGTATATGGATGGCAACCAATCGATGTTTCTCTTTCACATCAATGTTTCTCTCTCTCCCTTCCTCTTTCTAAATATGTCATTGGATGCCCAGCCAGGGTGGCTCAGTGTTTGAGGTTGACCCATGAACCAGGAGGTCATGGTTCGATTCCAGTCAGGGCACTGCCCAGGTTGTGGGGTTTGGTCCCCTTTACAGGGAGTGTGCCAGTTGATGATTCTCTCTCATTATTGATGTTTCTATCTCTCTCTCCATCTCCCTTCCTCTCTCTACAATCAACAAAAATAAGTATATAAAAATAAACATGTCCTTGGATGAGGATAAAAATTAAACAAAAATTGTAAAAAATGTAAAAAAGGAAACTCTGCTTAAATGGGAAAAATTTCATAATTAAATGAGCCATTTCTGAAACTACTAAGCTAATTGATATGCAAAGCTTTTATCAAATTTGTATTTAAGGAAATGTTAAACATTTTTGCACTATTGCTGTCACTGGAATTTACTGATCACGTTTACAGACATACTCATCAGTGCTATTAGAAACATTTGAGCAACATACAGCCTTTGACCAAAAATTAACCATAAAACTAAAAACTAAAGTCCACTCATTTCTCAATAATGATGGCTTAGCGCTCTGCTCCCGGGCATTTCACATAATGTGCCTGTAAACTCTATTCTGGATCCAAAACTATGATTAGTATATTTAATCAATGGTTCCTGTCCTTATTGGGGCTATCAACATATCAAAACAGTATGTGCTAATTGCACATTAAAACAGCGAAGATTTCAGAAGTAATATAAAATAATGACTAACATTTGTTGAGCCCTCACACGTTAGACCCTATGCTAAGCAATTTCTATGCTGTATCTCTTTTATTCCTGCAAAGATGTGGTAAGGCAGGCACGGGTAAGCTTCTTGGCAGAAGGAACCTTGGCCACCCTGTTCACCGAATGTCAGTGCCCGGCATCACATGGCCTGCGAATGTACATTTATCAATAAATGAACAAATATTCTTATTGATGCCATTTTACACTTTAGGAAACTGAGGCTTAGGAAGAGATTAAGAGTGAGTGACAGAGCTGGAATCTGAACCCAGGTTCCTTTGACTTCAGAATCCATGTTTTAACCACTGTCTTTGCCCTATTTAGTCATTGACCCCTGGCTTTCTGATTTTAAAGGGTGTTATCTCCTATTAGATGATGCTAATTTTGAACTCCTTGAAGACCAGAATTCAGTTGGGTGCATTTCTGACAAGCAAATTGTTATTCATTCCAGTCAAAAAAATTGCAGACCTACTCAAGGAAATATTTGCCTCCAACTCCTTAAATATAAATGGCCTTCTTTTTTAAAAAGTGAAGATGTTTTAAGTGTTCCCATCAAAGTGGTAACAGAAAACTGATGTGAAGGAGGAAGCATGGTCTTGCTACTCAAAATGTGGTAGCAAGACATCACCTAGCAGTACAGACACCACGTGGGAGTCTCTTAGAAATGAGAAATGCAGAAGCTTGTTCCTACCCAGCTCTCCTGATA
This sequence comes from Myotis brandtii, assembly GCF_000412655.1. Lineage (NCBI taxonomy): Eukaryota > Metazoa > Chordata > Mammalia > Chiroptera > Vespertilionidae > Myotis > Myotis brandtii. The sequence goes on from NW_005357159.1 coordinate 481,312, forward strand.
AGATCAGCATTTTAACAGGATTCCAAGGGTTCCCAACTCTGGCTGCACTTTCGAATCCTCTATTAGCTTTTTAAAACTTGATGCAGAGACCTCACACCCCACACCCAAAGATCTGGATTTTGGTGGTACCCAGACATTTTTTTTAAATAAAATTTAAAGCTCCCCCAGTGGTTCTAAGAGCAGCTAGAATTCAGAACCACTAGAATTATAAGTATGAAAGTGATCAAGTCTAGGTTCTTTTCCCAGTGCCTGCACCAGCTGAACCAATCATCTAACTTCTCTAGGTCTGCCTTTTAGTCTACTCGGTGAAGATGCTATATATCCCCCTACTTCAGGGGAGTTGAAGCAAATTGACACAATAAACTCTGAGAAAGTTTAAAGCATAATGTGCATGTTACTTTTATTTTTTAATTATTTTTATGTTCACCATTTCAATGTTAAAGCCTTATTTTAAATGACTGGGAGTATGCATGCAGGGCAATTCTTTAGAAATTTTGAAATTGTGAAAGCAACTGAAGATTTACATGCTCCTAAAACATATGAGGAATAACTGAAAAGTGTCTGCATGAAAGCCAGTTCTGGGTCATTTTTGTGCGACACTGATTATCAGCCCAAAGTGTAACTAAGACGGTAATTGGAAGTAAGACATACCCACTATGAGAAGATACATTTTTCTGTCCTGTGTAAATCACATCAGAAATTGGGCCTTTCTTTTGCTTTTAATGATATGTCATGTGCTATATCTTTATTTGGGGCATGCATGAAAATATATCCTTTATCTATATTTTAGTTTCTAAAAGCTATAAATAACCAGTGGTAGACCCTTATACTATTTTTTGCTACTTTATTTTTGTTAGGTATGTCTTAGTAAAACTCCATAATTCATAAAGAGAGAAATCTTTTTTTAAATCCTGAAAGTCAGGAGAATATTCTAAAATGTGATTTAAAAACTTGAGTATTTGACTTTATCAGATACAGTACTTTTTATTGTGTGTAAGTCAATGTGTATTTAAAAGGAAAGACAAAAATATTTGCAATCACTAGAGCAAATCATTCGCAACATTATGTCTTGTTATGTTAGAATTTCAACCATAAATGCTGATATTAAGGATTTGATTCAAAACTTTGATATTATAAGGCAAATAGGTAGTTTTAAGAAAAGAAAGATTTGAAGAGGGAAATGCTTGAGAGCAACCGTTTTGTTGCTGAAAGTTAGGCATAGTTAATAGGTTAATTTCTGTTTATTGAATAAGAGAGCCCAATGCTGATTGATATAGTAATTTCAGTGTTTGCTATGGCAAATATTTAGCTCATTATCAGTTTTAATAGCATTTTGCAGAACAAGCCTTTTCTTGACATCTAGAAAATACTATTAAATTTCCCTGCATAGATACATTGTTATGACATGCAATAACTACTTGAATATAAAGGGGATTAATAATTTAAAAGGTGTTAACAAATTAGGGCCATCATTAAAAATAGACTTTGAACCATTTTGTAGCAAAATCAGATTGAGGTAATGCTCCGCTCTTATGATAAAGAATTACTGCATTAATTCTGCAAAGTGAACTTATTGCTCCTATTCGTCTCCAAAACCCTGGAGCATTAAAAGACAGGAAGAATGAAATGATCACTGCATTTTTTTCCAGGCACAACAGCTCCAATATTTCCATCACAGTTTCACAGCTCAGCCAGCCCAGTTGTGTTAATGGGGGAGGGAAGGGGCCCTTCAACATGTCATCTTTTTCTTTAATTTTGCTTTTAGCCTGTCCTATAAAATCGGGCCAGATATTCTCAGACAGCTTATGATAATTAATAGAGAATTGTATGTAACTTAGGGACCGTCAGTATTAACTACATGACTTAATGCTCTTTTGCATTTGACTTTTTAAAATTTAATCCATGAGCGTGTTGAAGATCTTATTTCCACATCTGTTACCCTCCTGGTGGCTGGAGTTGATTTAGCTGATGAGGACAGCTAAGTGGTGTCCCCTTCCTCTCTACTACTCCATGCACATCTCTCCTAAGGATAAATATTCATCCTAAAACTAAGCACTTTGGGATACAGAGGGCAACCCGCATAAATTATTGTTTGGTTAGGAGAAATTGGTAGCTACATTCTCCCATTTGAATATTTAAATTTAAGACTCAATTTTCTGTACTTACTTAATCTTCTTTTCTCAAAAAAAAAAATTACATATGATAGCACATTTTTAAATACTATTATACTTGATAACTAAAGTCTCTGTGCAAACTGTTGACATAAACTGAAAAGAAAATGAAAACTTGTATAGAAATTGCAACTCTGAAGTATATGTTTATAGAATCGTGGCATAGTAGAGCTGAAATAGAACTAAGAGGTCACCTTGCTAAACCCTTGAATTTTAAAGGCGAGGAAACTGAGGCCCAGAGAGCTTAAATGGAGCGCTTCCCCATGCAACGCACTGAATGATGCGTTGCATGGGGAAGTGCTCTCCACTGTCAGTTTTGCAATACCAGCCATCCTTCAGGTCGGAAATTGCCATATTTCTCAATATTACTTGAGCACTTTATTAATTACAGCTGTGAAATAGAACGAATGCTCTACTTAGGGTCAGCTGGCCTAGAATTTGAGTCCCAAATCATGCACATGCCCTGGAGAAAAATCACTTGACCTCTTAATGGTGCCAGTTTCCTCATCCACTGAATGTAGACAACAATCCCCCACCTCAGAGATGCCATGTCATGCACATGCCCTGGAGAAAAATCACTGGACCTCTTAATGGTGCCAGTTCCCTCATATCCATGAATGTAGACAACAATCCCCCACCTCAGAGATGCCATGTGGATGAACTGAGATGAAGCCTGTACACTATAAATCATTATACAAATATAAGTTATTATCATTAAGAGGGAATGTCTGCTTCCAGTAAATTAAGGCATTTTGTTATCTGGGAGGGGAATTATTCGTTAGCTAACACGTTAGCAAGCCTGGAGGCAATGGGACAAAACAATACGTTTTCATTGTGAGAGAAGAAAGGTAGAGAAAGACCTTGGGCTTTGGTAATTAGAGCAGAAGAAGGAGGCACCCAGGGCAGTTGTCAAAAATAGCGGAAAGGAAAGGGAGGAGATGGGAGCTTCTTCTTATAATTGAGAAAATGGGGGCTTAGAGAGGTTAAGTAATTTGACCCCCATGACCCAGCCAGAAGGTGTTAGAAGTAGAACTGAAAACAAGGCTCTCTGATTCCTGAGACCAGATGTGACTAACTCCTCGGGGGGAATGATTCACAATATCGACAGAATGAAATTCTCTCCCAGAGATCATAAGAGAACACTCTTTTCTCACGTCAAAAGTTGTAGGTGCCATGCACTGTGAAGGAAAACTATGCAAGCTCTGGAGATATGGAAGGCCAACCTGCTGACCAGTGATGGCCGGAAAGTTTGGTTTACAGCAAGATCGAGTGAATGATTCTAAAGGAATTTGCCAATGACCTTCTTTAACTTTATACAATGCATTTAAGAACTGAATGACTTCTAAATGTCTAGTTCTAACAATGCTGATTTTACCCACCAAGGCTTCTTCTCAATTCACAGGCCTTTTAACAATCCCTTCTAACCTATATCTCCTATTTGGGTTATAAATTGAGAAAAAGGTATTTAACAATTTATTAAACCTTTTGATTTCATCCTGTGCCAAGGTCTAATGAAACCTAATGCTAATGTCATTTAACCCAGTTTTGAAAATCACTGCAATGAAATTTAGCAATTATGAGACTAATGGCTTTATTACAAACCCACTTTTGAAAGATACTAATTCAGTTTTCTTGTTTAATGTTTTTATCAGATAGGTAGTCCATGGGCAACAAATATATTATTAAAATATTCATTTAGAAATATTTAGCCCTACCAATCCCATTCAAATAGTGAGGCCTCCTCATCCACCACCAATGCCATGGGAATGTGGAGAAGAATTGTAAACTTCATCTCTGGAAATACCTCCTGGTGTAGAAGTAGAGAGAGAGAAGCAGCTCTGAAATGGTAACCAATAAAAGGAGCAATTTGTTCTGTGGTAGATGCCAACCCACAGACCAGGCTTGCACACAATGATCTCCTGATCAAAATCATCTTTCCTCACTTGTCAGAATTGTTTCCTGACATGCATCTTACTTCTGTCTGAGATTCAGTAATGAGGTATTTCTTTAAGTAAACAAACATTCATTTTTAAATGCAAATATCTGTCAGAAGGTTGTGGGCATTCAGACATGAGAATTGACTGGCTTAATCAGATTGCTTTCTTCCTAACATTTAGCTGAGCACTGCTGAACTAAGGCCCTGTGATTCGGAGTGAATGATTTTTGACTCTCTGCTCCCCGGATTTATTCCATTTCTGAAAACCCAGGAAATGCAGCCATCGGAGGGCATAGGTGCTTAGGCAGAGGCCATATATGCTGAGCAACATTCCCCTCCAGTGAGTCGGAGCTTTAAAAACACACAGCCAGTGTATTGACAATTGATATATAGCCTTTGAATTTGCACTCCTAGACCAAGATTCTTTTTTTCCCCCAACCATGGACTATTATCATCACTTAAAAATGGTAAACCTGGGCAAATGCCAAGGCCTGCCTGTCTTTTGAAGTCTGTCTATCTAATCGATCCACCTGGTGTGGGGCTATGTTACAAAGCAAATCAACTGTGTTAGTGCTGACGTAGGGACAAGGAATACCTTGGTATCCCCAAAGGACCATCTACTAGTACTTATACACAGAGAAACTTTCAGGAAGAAATGATATCAAATGCTTTCATTTTCATAGATAAGATGAAAATTAGAGCTTTAGTTCCAAATTTAGCCCATTCTTTGTTTTAAAAATTAACACCTGGAAAATTAAATGTATTTAATTTAAATGTTAACTTGTGATTTTTTTTTTGTTTCTTTAAACAAAAAATAACTAGGCCTTTAAATTATAACTTGACTTTATCAAGAATTGCTTTCCATTAAAATTATGTCTTACAAGTGAATTAGCCTTAATACATACACTTCTCTCTTTTTCTTATATTAAGGATGTAATGTTCTAAGTTTTTAAAATAGCAGACAATTACCCTTTTAAATGTATCTAGTGTATGTACATGCCTCTAAGATAGATAAGGCTAGCTGTTTTTAAATAAGCCCTAAAATTCTTTTAAACTTTTCATTGCATTTTTTCTACAAAATAATAAAGTAACATACGAAGGGGTTTTTTTGGTAACACATATAAAAATACATAAATATTGCTTATGTCCAGACTGAAAGCCAACAAGCCTGTGCACAAAAAGCAAAATAGTCTAATCAGTAAATTGGAAACTGATGTTCTTCCCGGGGAGATAAAAAGAAGGAAACACCCCTCTTCTAGTTGCTGTCACTTTTATCAGAGAATAGGAAAGCCCCTCACGTTAGTGGCACCTCAGGCCATGACCGTCCTTTTTGAACTGACTTTGTCCAGCACATTCCCGTCCCTTAGCCTCATATCTCCAAGGATTGCTTTGCTAACATCGTTAGGGAACCCAGTCTGGAGGGGATCCCTTTACTATATTTTGATCATCTGTAGATAAAATGTCAAGCACTAGTGATGTAATAGAAGCAAATTATATTTATGCTTGAACATGATTTATTTTTAAAAAAGAAAAACCTCTTACCTAACTGAACCTAGGTATATGCACTCTCCTAAATGGATTCTACGTTCAAGTGTTTTTCCTTTTTAAAATTAATTATTCTTATTGAAATACTTATAAACCAATTAACCAGGGAACTGTGTGTCAGTAATGCCTTAAGGAATATTACTTATTGGGAGGACTGAGGCTTGGAGTTGTGATTGAATATGATACTATCAGCTCCCTCCCCCCACCCCCCAGAGAGGGGTGAAGGCTGCATCTCTCTCGAGTAGCCCCTTGAGGTTAGCTTAGAGCAGAGCTTCTGCTTTGGAAGAAGCTGTCAGCCTCTGGGCTACAGGAATATGCTGTTTTTAATAAGAACCCTGCACAAGACAGTAGCTATGATTTGGAGTCTATTTTCTCCCCTCTACCCCTCTTGAAATGGAACCGATCACAAGGTGATTGAATACTTAATGCCAAACTAGTTCTGAGTGTTAGAAATCACCAAGAACTTCCACTCCAGATGTTAAACTTTAAAAAAAATGGTGTGATTAAGATGTTTTTGGATTATATCCTGCACTTTGCACTCTGCAAATATCGTTATGTTGCATAGTGTGATCTTTTCTCTAGAACAAAGTTTAGAACTTGCTTGGAGTCAGCCTTTAAATATGAATGTGCCATCTCTGAAAAATAATTAAGGTGCAGGTTGAAAAAATAGAGGCTTTTTGGTCAAGTCTATAAGCGTAGCAAGTTTGGAGGTCGTGGTCTATGACTTTCACTTTCAGATCTCACTGATGGTGACTAAGATAAAGACTGATATTGCTCCTGTTTCTGACATCCTGCTATTCTCTCTGCCGTCAACCAGTTAACCATTGAACAATTTTACCTTTTAAAACATGTGTCATTTAACTAAATCTATCTGAAAGTGTTGAGATAAGTACACCTACTCGTTGTATTGCCTTAAGACAAAAGTGGGGAACGTCCAACCCCAGAACCATATAAGGCCCATGAAATCATTTGGCCTGGCCCTGCCAAGGCATCAGGGGTGAGTTAATTAAATGTTTGACCAAATATAGCAGGCTAATCTTTAAGTTGATAATTTTGCATGGCCCACAAATGATGTTATAAATATTCAAATGGCCTTTGGCAGAAAAAAGTTTCCCCACCCCTTCATTAACAGTCCTAGCCTAAATTCAATTGCTCATCACCTTTAATAAACCCTTTACTATCTCACAATACTTACATTAACCTTACCTTGGAGATGGTATGTTCTACCATATCCGACACCACACTGGGGTTAAAGCATTTAACACATTTGGGATTGCCATCAACAACAATGCCTTACTTTTACTAAAAGTCAGCAATAGAACTGAGCATATATGGAGGTGATCAGAAACAATTATCATCATATCCCCAAGAATATGACTCTTCAACCTGAAGTTGATAAAGAGATTAAGAAGAGATTCTCATTTACTTAAATAGTTGGGATGGGGAGGGGAATATCAGAAGCAGAGCACAAGCAACAGAGAATTAATGTCATTCAGCGTTATCCCTGGGGAACTGACTGTGAGCCCCAAATCCAGAAATATGCTTCAGCTACACATTTACAGCTCAGAATTTCAATATCAAAGCTCTGTTTGGTTGTCAGCTTTGATAGCTGATGTAGAATGTGGGCTTATCCTATATAATAAAAGGCTAATATGCAAATTGACCAAACGGCAGAATGACCAGTCGCTATGACACACACTGACCACCAGAGGGCAGACGCTCAACACAGGAACTGCCCCCTGGTGGTCAGTGAGCTCCCACAGGGGGAGTGCTGCTCAGCCAGAAGACGGGCTCACGGCTGGCGAGCACAGCAGCAGTGACTGGAGCCTCTCCCACCTCCACGGCAGTGCTAAGGATGTCCCCTGAGGGCTCCCAGACTGCGAGAGGGCACAGGCCAGGCTGAGAGACCACCCACCTCCCAAGTGCATGAATTTTGTGCACCAGGCCTCTAGTATTGTTTATATTTTAAAAAGATAGAAAGGTGTTCATGTCCTACAAGTGTATCAGAAATAAGAACAAATAGGACATTATACTTAGTGTTTCATAAACCAGACAGCCTACGGTCTGTGGTCACTGAGAACTCAATTCTCACCTTTTATTTGTAGCCCTGAATTCTTTTATGACTATTTTTCAATAGTTAAAGTTTTTAATAATGTGCATGTGTGGAAAGCACCTTCTTTCTTAAAATATATGCATGCATTACTAAGTGGAAACTGAAAATATAGATACATTAAGCACAGTATGCATTGTATCATTACTTGCATTACTTTTTTTTGTGGGAGGGAAGGGGAATTGCAGGGGTTGACTAAGTTAGATAATCTATTCCTGAATCCAAAAGTCTCAAAAGCAGTAATCATGTGCTCACTCCTGCACACTTTCCTGAAATAAAAACTGAACACAGTTAATAGAATTAATGTCTCAGTGAACCCCAATTGTGTATGTAATAATTGGCTACTATAGACTTTATCTAAGGGGGTGATTCTTGGTTGACTGTAATAACAGTGAGATTACAATAAAGAGAGATGGCCAGCTTTTGTTGTCTACAAACTATGTTGCCTTAAGAGGCATTGAAACCAGCAGAGAGAAAAAGAAATTGCACCGATTCTATAGATATACTGCTGAGAGCTTTCTATTATATTTCTACCACAGATGTTATATCACCATTAAATTCATACATTCAGGCCCCGGGAATCAGGTCTGCCTGACACATAGTTTGGCTAAAATGAATCTACTGTATTAGTTTTTGTGAAAATGATTAAGCTCTCTGGATTCCAGATCAGTTCTATTTTTCAAGTAGTTGAAGGCAAATAAACCCTAATGTAAGAGACAAAATGAGGAAAAGCCGACAGTGATAAAAATTAAACCGCAAAGGAAAGCAAGCTGTCATGTGACATAGTCTGAGCCACAAAACAACACAAGGTCATTGATTTGGCAGTTTTGTTTTTTTTAACCTGCTAATATGCAACATTTTTAAAAGCCTTTTAAGCAGATCGTCTGTCTCAAACGCATAATTTTAATCAGAATTCTTACAATGTTTCCCAAGTTCCTAAAGGCAATCAGCTCCACTGAAATTAGTAACTCAGATAAATCACCATTAATTCACTAATATAAGCCAGCAGGTGGTTTTGAGCCCAGAGACATTCCCTGGTTATTTAAATTATGTATACCACACCACTAAAGAAAGAGTTAGGAAAAGGGAGCACAGAGACAAGTCTATTGAAAAAAAAAATCTGTTGAGGGATAATACTCAACTAAAATCTCCTGCAACTTCTACATCTTACCCAGAGGAATACACGGCAGCTTTGACCCCCTGGATCAAAAAATATCATTCACCAACATCCAGCTCTTATTTCAACATCGATTATGCATGCATTGTACGAAGTGTGCATGGGACGCTTACCTGAATATATTTGTTCTAGAAAGATTACCAATTACTAAAGAATAGCAGAGGAAGAATTGTTTTTCATGAATAATTTGTGACACAAGAGAATCCTTTTCATAATCTTTATGCCCTTGTGTTCTTTAATTGACCTACTCCAATTTGTGTAATTGGGGTTTATTTCCTAGATTATAAAAAGAGATAAAGGCACCATGCAGCTGCTAACCATCTAAGAATGTATTTGTGATTAAATGGTACAGAAGATGGTTAGTTTATATTGAAAATTAACTTGTCCATATAGAGGCAACTTTTCTTAATCCTGTTAGAGATCTACCCCTGTATTCTCATGGACATCTCCCTCAACAGTTAAAATTTTGTTAGTCTAACCACAATACCTTTTGGCCAAAATCCAGATACCTCGTTTTATTCTGTTTTGCTAATGCTACCTATAGTATGTATCATTTAAAATTTCATACATGTAATATCTCCTTAATAAGATCTCAAAAGCATGAGCATGATAAAGTAAGTATACATCTGAAGCTGACTAAAGATTTTGCTGAAGAAAATCATAGAGCCTAATTCTGTTGAAACAAGAAAGTTGAATTTCAGTAAACTAGAATATGTTGAGGCAGGAGATATGCATTCATTTTAATAAGACAAGTCTTTTTTATTTATCTTTATTGTTGATACTATTACAAATATCCCCATTTCCCCCACCTCCACCCAGCTCCCACTCCCCTTCCCTCTGGCCATCACCACACAGTTGTCTGTGTCTATGGGTTATGCATCTATGTTCTTTGGCCAAAAAGTCTTTTTGAATTGAAGCTTTCAGAGATAAACAAGCTTCTGGAATAGGCTAGACTTAGTTCTGGGTCATTCTTTGAGCTCCATTTGGAGCTGTTGATGCAGTACCTTCAATTTACACCTTCACCACGTCTAGAAGGGAGCAGAAACCAGACCCATCTACGGAATTGGGCAGTGAGAGACTCTTGCCCCCAGCATTTCTCTAAACACACTCTCTTTCACCTCAGGGAGGGCCGGGGGGAGAACCCACTCCCCTCCTCCACCAACACATCAAAATTCCCTAAAAGTACTACTGTAGTTTAAACTAGAATTACCTGGGAAATACTTTAAACCGTTAGTCCACTGTGCTGCATATTTGCAACAGGATCAAACAAAACGGAAAACCATGACTACTTTAATTTCTTGAAGTTAGATTCAGCATCAAACTGAGCAATTACTTCACAAATAAAAAAACCTAACACCCTAACGCTAAGCCAGTTGGAACATCAGCAAAGTGCATTTGGAATTTGGGACATTGTACCATCTCTAATTTCTCCTCCGAGTCTGCATCCTTGTTGGATACTCCTAGCGAGTCCTGTGCGGCGTTGTAGCCCCGGATGGTGCCAAGAAGCAAGCACTGACTTGTTGCTCACTTCATGTAACCATGCCCTTTGATATCATTTTTTAAGTTTGTAATAATGCTGTGACTACTGCTGTTCACAAATATTTTATTTATAAAATCTATCCTCCCCCAGGGCTGGTACAGAGGAGCTACAAGCTGAAGGCTAGCGCGCACACATGAGCGCCACGCTCTAGGAGACTGAGCTTCTTTCTCTCACGGCAGTCGCCGAGCTGGGAGTTTAGGCAGAGTAAAGTAGCTGCGCTCCCCACCTGCCATGCAGAAAGAGAAGTATCTCTTTGCGGATAGGTTTTCCTGTGGTGATATTCTTTGGACAAAAAGGGAAATGGATTGGGAGGTAACAGTGCCCTTTGCTTTCGCGTGAGCCCTAGAGGCCAGCATGACAGGCAAAAGAAAAAAATATTTTCCAAAACCATCTTTAGAGTAACATTTGAATTCTCAACCTGACACGGTATATTTCGGAACATCGAGTAGTCTTTATGTACTCCACACTCCCGACACTTGACCACGCTGTTCCATCAATTATTGAAAGCATCAGTACAGTGTGAGTCCAGGTAGGGTGGGCAGAAGAGCACTTCGTTTTATATCAGAAGGCCTGGGGTTTCTAAAAATACAAGGATTGCTCTGTCAGAGGTAGTTTAGGTAGCCTTCCACCTGTGGAGCATTGAGCATGACTGTAGTTAATAGCTAAACTGTAGTCTAGAGTTCAGACATTAGCGAAGCTCTGTTTAAAACAGGAAGGAAGAGGAATTCTTCATTTCCTCTCTATCTGTTGCCCAGCCAACCTTTGCTGCTACAGCGGACAAAGACCACTGTGACTAACCACGCTGAAGTGTCGCCCTCCACACCCAACATCTCGTGCCAGTCCCAGCTCCATGACCAGGGGTGCTCTCCCCACCTGCCACCATTTCCTGTTCCTCGTCTGTTTCCAGGAGCCTTTGGTTCTTGCCAACACATTTCTTCTACTTTCTCTCACTTGACTCAGAGTGCCCTCTGCCCTTTTTCCTCCAGGCTCTCGCCCCGCTCCTGCCTTCCCCATCCGTCCACCAACTTCTGCCACTGTCTTCTCAGACCCTTTGTCTGATATCCCCACTGTGGATATGGCAAGTGCTTGATCAAAATCGGGGGTAGTCCAGCACCCACACCAGGCCTCTGGGTGTTGATGTTCAATAAGCATTTGCTCTCTGAATCTGGGTAAGTGGGCTTTTGATGAAGAATGACAAGGAATTCCTTTCCACTTTCCTCTTCATTTTTCAGATTTTCACTCCTGAAATATGAAAGGGTTGGGGGACCACTCTCTGTCTCCACCTCTAATACATACTCACACCTCCCTGCAGGGGTAACCTTTACTTGAGTATGAATTATAAGCCAGGTATTTCCTAGGCCCTGGAAATATAAAATGAAAAAACGCAATCCCTGCCATCAAAGAGCTCCTATACAGACAAGTAAGCAGATGACAAGAGGCCGTGGCAGTGATGAGAAAGGCTCGCGTGCCACCTGTAGGGGCACACAGGCTGCCACCATCCTGCTGAACAGAGGTCCTTACTGCATCTCCATGCTGTGCTTGGGGAGAACCAACCCCTGTGCTGAGCCTTTGGGGAACTAGAATGTACATGAGAAGACAGTGTGGGAAACTTGCAGGCATTTACTAGATAAATCTCTTTGACCTGGAAAATCTATATTTGAGGAACCTCTAAGTTCTCTCTCTGTCACTGTACACCTATTCATTCTTCATTTCTCTCCTCTGCCTTTCTCTCTCTCTTTCTCTCTCTCTCTCTCTCTCTTCTCTCTCTCTCACACACACACACACACACACACACACACACACACACACACACACATCTCTGCATGGGAGACATCTAACAAAAACCTTCTTCATTACAGGTGTGAGGGCATTTACTCCAAGAACAGGGTTCTACCTGTTCCTTTGATTAGCTGCTTCCTGTGAGGGGAGCTCTCCCCAGCCCAGTCTGTAGTTATTTCCATTCAGCCAATCCCAGATGCAAAAGGAACCACTTGCTGCTGATGCCATAATTCAGCGACGGTGCTGCCCACACCCTTCATGGGGCAGTGTAGATTAACTGCTCTGTCAATTCAAACTGCTATACAAAGTTTGAGTTTTCAAAAGCTAAATAAGCAAAATGCCCAGCAGAAGAAAATCAAAGCAATCTATAATAATCCTCAAACTAGATGTATTCACCCCCAAACTGACCCTTGATGGAAACCGATGCACTGAGGAATTGGACTGAATATTTCTTTGGGCTCCATAAAACCGAAGGGTGTCTCGAATGCAGTGCTTTGTTGTCTGAGGACATGAGAAGAAAAAATAACCCGGAAAAACAGTCTGGCTGTGCAGTTTGTTCCCTTTTGAACTCTGTGAGCCATCTACCTCTAATGCAACCTGACACTGCTAATTTTGGCATCAGAGTTTGAAATGAAAATCAATATCTGTTTTGAGCTTGAAAACAGTGACTGTACCTTGGGCAGAGCATGGCCAGGCGCTTATTTTCCGTGATCCGTAGGTGAGGTCATAGACATTTCCAAGTTAGAGCATTGCAAACACATATTCAGATGGAATCTGATTGTCTTGGTGGAATTAACTATGTCGCATTCTCCCACCCTCCTAAGGCCTGTTATGCTTTTCAAGGTTTCTTGTGTTTTCTTTCTTTAAAAAGCCCTGCTCCTGAGAACAATTTCCACATGAGATTTCGAGACTTGCCTGCCTTTCCTGCTAGGACAAAAGGTCTTTGACTAATGTAGGTGAAGAGTAAAGGGATCAGGGCCTGAGGACTGACCTCTCTCATGATGTCAGGCTGAGAAGTTAGCTAATGCTTCTGCAGGAAAAAAAGTCCTGTCTGAGAAATTTATTTCGCATTGTGTTTTCCGTTATCTTTTTTTCATTTTATATTTCCATTAAAATCTCTTCTGAAAAAAAAATTATATTCCAAGATGTTTTATATATGTAGCATAATATAATTTAACCTTTACTTTGATCAGTAGGAGAATGGATTAATAAAGTGTGGTACATTCAGAAAATGAAATATTACTCAGTGCTAAAAAGAAATGAGCTATCAAGCCATGGTAAAACATGGAGGAAACTTGAATGCATGTTACTAAGTGAAAGAAACCAATCTGAAAAGCTAACACACTATCTTATTCCTACTACATGGTATTCTGGAAAATGCAAAACTATGGAAACAGTAAAAAGTAGTGGTTTCCAGGGATTAGGGTTGTGGGAAGGATGAATAAGGAAAGCACAGAGGGCAGCAAAACTATTCTGTATGATTCTGGTGGGTACATGTCATTATATTTGTGTCAAAACCCATAGAATTGCAATACCAAGGGTGAACCCTGATGAAATCTATGGACTTTGGGTGATAATGACATGGCAATGTAGGTTCACTTTTATGTGAATATATATTCTTTTATCCTTTTACATATGCATGGGATGTTTCTGAAAGGATACCCAATAAACAGAAACAGTGATTGCCTCTAGGGAGGAGAAGTAAGTAGCTGGGGACCAGGGGTTTTGAATAGACTTTTCACTGTCCAACCTTCAAAAAAAAGAAGTACCATGTGAATGTGTCATTTATCAAAACATAACTTTTGAAGTAAAGAATATGACATGCAGGGAATCCTATATAATAAAAGGCTAATATGCAAATTGTCCCCGTGGGCGGGAGTTCGACTGACCAGTCATGTAAGCTGACCACCAGGGGGCAGCATGGAACATGATGGGCGTCGGCAACATGGCACTGGCAGCAGGCAGCAGTGGAGGCACTGCCGGCCCCAATGGGCCCTGATGAGAACAGGACCACAGTGGGATGTTGGAGCAGGTGAGCAGGTGGTGCCAAGCCAAGGCAGGTGTGAGTGGGGGCCCCGATCACCCTGCCAGTCAGCTCACAGATTGGCCCTGATCACTGGCCAGGTCTAGGGACCCTACCTGTGCACAAATTCCGTGCACCAGACCTCTAGTAATTACATAATTCTTAGAGCAGTCTATTGAGCTGCTGTAACCAAAATATCATAGACGGGGAGGCTTATACACAACAGGAATCTATTTTTCACAGTCCTGGAGGCTGAGAAGTCTAAGATCAAGGTGCTGGCAGATTCAGTGGTGAGCACCCACTGTTGGCTCTTAGATAGCTGTTCTTTCACTGTGTCCTATTGTGGTGGAAGGGGTGAAAAGCTTTCTGGGGCCTTATTCATAAGGTCACTAATCCCATCTATGAGGGCTCCACCCTCATGACCTAATCACCAAAGTCTTCACCTCTAAATATCATCCATCATGGTGGGTGTGAGGATTTAATATGTGAATTTTGAGAGGGCTCAAACATTCTGTCTATAGTGGGGCCTATTATTTTTTCATCATTTTACAGATGACTTAATAAAATTCTTCCTCTCTAGTGTCAATACAAACAGACTGTTTATTCATTTTACATCCTGAAGTTTAAACCCCTTTACTACATTTAGTTTATACTTTATAGTTTAGAAAAAGTGACCTTTTGGAGGCCTCTTTAATATCATTCCAAATGCATTGTTTGTATATCATCTTAATGACAAATACTACTCAATGTTGAGCAAGATAACAGGTAGCAAATCGGGAAGTGTAACTATGTGACAATATTTAAATAAGAAAGCAGGTCAGCCCAAGTAAGATATAACTGAGATATGAGGGCAGAGACTGTGTTAGGGAAAGGGTTTAAATAGGTAGTGTAGCTGTATAGATATAAGGGACTCTATTCAAGTTGATGTATAATTTTCCTGACTTTCCCAATATATGTGATTAGATGCTGTATGATGCTGGAGCAACCCACCACACTGTAAAGTAGACCATTTGAGTTTTTTTATTCCCAGCTTTTCAAGTCAGATAAAAACAGCAAGATTGATGACTATATATTTTTATGTATTTTATATTGATATTATATAAATTTAATATATTAAAATATGTTTATATTATGTCTATATATTTATATTATGTATATATTAAATATTTATACATTACATATAAATTTAATAGTCTTATCACTGAAAAACCTATTTTTATTATTTTTCTTTACCTTAATTCATCCACATGGGATTAGCCATAAAAATAGTTTTTTTCCAGTAACTTTTATCATCTGAATATGCATCATTATCATTTTTAATCTCTTCCCATTATTAAAGCATAATGTATATAGGTCTTTCCACAGAAAATATGTCTGGTTTTAAGACATAGCACCTTTTCCCCTCCAACCACAGTGTAATGGAGCCAAAGAAGGTAAATTGGAATGGAGATTATTTGTGTAGTAAGGAAAAACATCCTTCCAACTCTGCTATTTCTCTCTCCTCCCCTCTATGCCCATGCACACTGCAGTTACAGAACTAAAATGGGGAAAGGGGACATGATACTCTCTTTGCTCTTTAATACACTGAATTTTTAAAAATTAAGATAATTTGTGTAGCTGAAAACTTCTTTTATAAAGACAGGAAGGAAACACTAAAGTATTTATATAAACTTAACTTTTAAATTATTTGAAGCAATTATGCATAAAAAATATATATCATTTCTGCCCTGGCCAGTGTTTCTCAGTGGTTAAAAGGGTTTTCAAAAATGACTTCTACTTATCTAAAGTCAAAACATATGCACAGATGGATAATGTGCACATGTTGAGGATATAGTTTCTACCACAGAGATTCTCCATTTTCCAAATTTTTTACCAACTAACCAAGCCATCAAAGAATCTGAGTCCTACCATGGAAAACCCAGCAGTCTTATATTTTCCTGAGACAAGCATTTAAATGTCTTCGGTTAATGTCTTAATGTGTTTTGTTTTGTTTTGTTTTGTTTTGTTTTGAAACCTTGTGCCCCTTACTAGATTATTCTAAATTAATTGCTTTAAGAAATTATACATAAAACTCTCATTTCCCCTCTGAAGTCCAGGCACTAATCCAAAGAAAGATGCCATGATTGGAGACAGAGCGCCCCACTGCCCCCCTCTACCATGTACTCCTGAGCCCATCTAACTTGAACACAATCTGTACCCTAGAATCTATCCCACAAATGTTTTTCACTTGCTGGGTGCTCAGTGACTATCTGTTGAATGAATGACAAATGAATAGAGGTTACCAGTTGAGAGACACAGTGTGTGTTCAACATAAACTCTACCCACTACTGGAAAAGTTAAAATTTGCGTCATTCTGAGAGTGGAGTAGCCTGAATCTCTGTCTCTTTCATTATTATACAAGTGAAACAAGAAATACGCTTCATCAAATGAGTGTTGGCTGAGCAATTGGCTTGCTGCTTGGGTGCTGCAAAGCACACGTCGTATTGGCCCAGGCCTGTTCTAAGTAGCATTTCAGGAGTCTTTGTGTATGATTTTTATTTCTCATTGTCCTCACCTTCTCTACAAGAATGACTGATAGCCTTTCCTTGTGATATCTTGGCTTTTAAGAGTGTTGTTTTATCTATTTTTTATGACCAACCTTACACTGGTTAAGTGTAATTTTCACTTTATGCAGCATATATAAAAAAAATCTGTGATATGGTGTCCCGTGAATTAACAAGAATGGCTGGACAAAAGACAAGAAATCTTTTAAAAACGAATGTTCACATTAGATACCTTGGATAGGTAGGCCTTCTGGGGATTTTTCCTTAATGCAACGAAAGTGCACCATTTCTATTTTCAGAAATAGTTTCTTTCAGTCATGTGCTCGTCCAAAGTCATATTACATAAGTAAGGGCTTAGTTTGTACATTACTATTTTACATCTTAGAGTCTTACTAAATCCTTTTTTGATCAATCTGATATTGAAGAGATCTATATTGATTTCTTCTACACTTGTTTATGGTATTTATTTTGATATACCTAAGATTAAAAGCCAAATTAACAAGTGTAATCAATTTTCGTAGTGATAAAGAAAAGTCCTCTGGTACCCTTACACACATTCATCTAGGGATAAAATACTTAAGTGAAGATGTTGTAATAAATGGATCGATTTATTCAATCACTTGGCATAAAAACATTAGCCCTGGGAAAGCGCTTTCCTCTAAGAGCTTTAGCTCCCCAGTTTCACTTGTGTTGCACCAAATGATTTGCATTTTTAGAGAAATTTCATGTCTGCAGTGAGCTCCCGTGAAAACATGAATAAATTGCTTTCTTCCCCTCTTTTCCTGACTTTATGAAGCCGAATCCATTAGGGGTCCAGTCAAAGTATAATGAAATAAAGGCAGCAACAACTCACATGATGCAAACCCTGGATTAGGATTAGTCCAAGCTCAGTTGTCCTGGCCTATGTGTCAGACGAGTGGTCTGCAGGGACATCCCTGGGGCACGTGGCAATTTTTTAAACTGCTGCATTAGAAGCAGTCTCTAGAAGACAAGAAATTAAATAGACAAATAACGATTAAGAACTAAATAGGCTTTCTCCACAAAGTCAGATAAATCAGCCTCTCCATGCCCAACACATTGAGTTGCCTGGAGCCTTTCTTGTTACTCACCTTCCTTCTGAATTCACTGGAGTAAGAATGAGTATAAAAGTTAGGAGCATGGATGACACATACCATATGATTATGTGGAATCTAATGAATAAAATAACCTAACAAAATAGAACCAGAATCATAGATACATAGAACAGACTGACAGCTGTCAGAAGGGAATGGGGTTGGGGCCTGGGTGAAAAAGGTGAAGGGGTTAAGAGAAAAAAAGACATCGTAGATACAGACAGCAATGTGGTGATTGCCAGAGGGAAGGGGGGTGGTGGAAGAGGGCAAAGAGGAGATAAATGGTGGCAGTAAGAGACTTGACTTTGGTTGGTGAGCACACCATGCAGTATGCAGATGGTGTGTTATAAAGCTGTGCACTTGAAACATGTGTGGTTTTATTGACCAGTGTCACTAAATTGACCAATAGATTCAATACAAAAAAAAAAAAAGACTTCTTTAAAGGAGCATGGCCTTTGGATCCAATCCAACCTGGGTTTGAATCTCCACTGAGCCAGTCATATATGAGTGATATGGAGCAAGTTAACCTCTCCAACCTTTGGTTTCCCTTTCTGTAAAGCAGGGATAATAATACCTGGAGCATAAGGTGGTTGAGAGGTTTTTTAAAAAAGTCCCAATTACATTCCCTAGTACAGCATACATTCTCAATCCATGGAAACAAATTTAATTTCTACTTATGATCTGAATGTTACAACTAAACAAGACAAGTAGCTATTACTTCACCTTTTACAGAGTATGCCATTTTGCTCCTACCTTAAATAGTATAAGTAAGAGTAAGCTTATATAAAACAACTAGAGGCCCAGTGTACAGATTCATGCACCAGTGGGGTCCCTTGGCCTGGCCTGCACCCTCTTGCAATCGGGACCCCTCGGGGGATGTCAGACTGCCAGTTTCAGCCCGATCCCCACAGGTCAGGCCGAGGGACCCCACCAGTGTACGAATCCCTACACCAGGCCTCTAGTATGCATATAAGATCTTTGGTTCATCTCTTCCCACCCTCCGCTGACCCCCTTCCCTCTGAAATTCATCAGTCTATTCCATGTTTCCATGCCTGTGCATTGAGCATCTGCCCCCTGGTGGTCAGTGCGTGTCATAGCTACCGGTCCAACAGTCGAATGGTCACTTAGGCTTTTATCCTATATAATAAAAGCCTAATATGCTAAGTGCTGGGTCATCCAGTTATCTGTTCAACCAATCAAAGCATATATGCTAATGATATGCTAAGGCCACTCAATTGCTCGCTATGATGTACACTGACCACCAGGGGGCAGACACTCTGACCAGTAAGCTAGCTTGCTGCTGGGGCTCTGGCCGATAGGGACTGAGCGAGACAGGCTGGACACGCCCTGGAGCCCTCCTGTGGTCCCTCCCTGGCTGGCCAACCTCCCACATCTCTCCCTGACCCCGATCGTGCACTGGTGGGGTTCCTTGGCCTGGCCTGCTCCCTCTCACAATGCGGGACCCCTCAGGGGATGTCAAAGAGCTGGTTTCGGCCCTATCCCACAGGCCAGGTCGAGGTATCCCACTGGTACACAAATTCATGCACCGGGCCTCTAGTATATATAGATGAGTCTCAAATGTTAATGAGAAAATGAATCACCTTGAGATCCTTTTAAAATGTGGATTCTAATTTACTAGGTCTGCATTCCTAACAAGCTCCTGATAATACTGGTGGGAGAATTGTTTTGGTTTTTCAAGGAAGATCTATTTCTAGGAACTAGAATTTACTAGAAACTTTGCTGCTGACAAGGTCCATATTGACTCATAATATTTGGACTGGATATTGTATACCTATAGCATCTTTTGTTTGAAAATCACAGAGTACATTGGAAAATTCATGTTTTGCAAAAAATATTAATTTTTACATCTCTAAATTATTTATTGAAAATGTTAGCTCCTATACACTCCTTTGTTCTCAAGAAGTCTGTTCATGAAAAAAGCATGGAGTTTGTGTGTTTTCCAAACACTATTATTTTTATAAAAGCACCAGAAAAAAAATCCAAATCTTCTACCAGTATTTAGATTTATATTACATACTAGAGGCCCAGTGCATGAAATTTCGTGCATTAGGGAGGTTCCTCAGCCCGGCCTGTGCTCTCTCGCAGTCTGGGACCCCTTGCTTCTTACCGCCCACCTGCAGCGAAGGCAGGAGAGGCTCCTGCCACCGCCGCTGCTCTCACCAGTCGTGAGCCCTGCTTCTGGTTGAGCAGTGCTGCCCCTGTGGGAGCGCACTGACCACCAGGGGGCAGCTCCTGTGTTGAGTGTCTGCCCCTGTTGGTCAGTGCGCATCATAGCAGTCATTCCGCCATTTGGTCGATTTGCATATTAGGGTTTTATTACTAGTATATAGGATATTACATTTCACCTAATTTGGTCAAGGACAATTAAACTTTGAGAGTGATAATAAAATTGTCACTGCTTTTAAGTCATTAATTCATCCTCAAGCTTCAGTTCAGGAAAATATATAAGCAAGATAGATTTTCAAATGAAGGTTTAAATTAGAGGTAGATTTCCTCATTTTTAGATTTGAGATATGATGATTTTCAAATCTTGAGAGTTTTTTCTTTTTAACCAAAATAGATAAAACAAAAAGTATAAACTAAAATGTGAAAACAAAAGTAATGATCAGCATATATCCTTAATTTATCACAGTTTACCTTCACGTGACATTAGACCATTTAGCATCCTATATAAGAAAAGGCTAATATGCAAATCAGCCGAACAGTGGAACGACCAGTCGCTATGACATGCACTGATCACCAGGAGGCAGACGTTCAACACAGGAACTGCCCCCTGGTGGTCAGTGCGCTCCCACAGGAGCAGCACTGCTCAGCCAGAAGCCGGGCTCATGGCTGGCGAGTGTAGTGGTGGTGGTGGGAGCCTCTCCCACCTCCGCAGCAGTGCTAAGGATGTCCATCTGGCAGCTCAGTCCAGCTCCCCATGAGGAGCGGGC
Organism: Myotis brandtii; assembly: GCF_000412655.1. Lineage (NCBI taxonomy): Eukaryota > Metazoa > Chordata > Mammalia > Chiroptera > Vespertilionidae > Myotis > Myotis brandtii. Next base: position 502,202 of record NW_005357159.1, read on the forward strand.
CTAAGCCATCAGTCAGAAATCCCCCAAGGGCTCCCGGACTGCAAGAGGGCTCAGGCCAGACTGAGGCAACCCCCTTCCTCCAGTGCACGAATTTCATGCACCAGGGCTCTAATAGAGATAAGAACCTTGAGAAGCATACTTCTATTTCTCCCCTCCCAGTCTTTGCAGTGTTGTTATCATATATTATACTTTTAAACTCCACAATCTATTAGTATTATTTTGTTTAAATAATCAAATGTTACTTGAAGAAATTTTTAAATTAAAAAAATATATTTTTTATTCATTCATGTACTTACTATTTCTGATGTTTTTTATTTCTTAGCATAGATTCAGATTTCCATCTGGTGTCATTTTTCTTCTGCCTGAGGACTTAATCATTTCTTGTAGTGCTGTTTACTGCTGATGGATTGCTTCAGCTTTGTTTCTCAGAAAGTCTTTATTTTGTATTCATTTTTAAATTTTATTTGTTTTCCATTACCCTTTATCCCCCCCATATCATCTTCTACCTCTACAAACCCTCTTCTCCCCAACAATTAGCACATCGTTATCTGTGTCCATGATGCATTCATTTTTTAAAGATATTTTTACTGGGTATAGTAGTCTAAGTTTGACAGGGTATTGCATTTTTTAGTATTCTAATTTTCTTTTACTTTAGATCTGTGGGTTTGTGATATTCATTAATTTTAATTTTTTAAATTATTCACCCATCATCTTCCAGAACTCCAATAACATATATAGTATGCTGTCTGAAGCTGTCCTACAACTCACTGATGCTCCATTCATCTTTTTAATTTTTGATCTTTTTTTTCTTATTTCAGGTAGTTTTTACTGTCTTCACAATTTCACTAACGCTTTCTTTCATTTTACCTTCCATATCTCTAAACATTCTTTAATGTCTAAAATACAGCTACAATAACTTTCAATGTGTTTGTTCCAAATTCTAATGACTGTCAGTCTTGATTGACTTATTTTTCTCCTCATTATGCTTCCTTTCATAGTTTGTAGTTTTTATTAGATTACAAACATTTTGATTTTTGCCTTATTTTTGGTGCTGGATACTTTTTTAGTCCTGTAAATATTCTTGAGCTTTGTTCAGAGATGCAATAAAGTTATCTGGAAACATTTTGCTCCTTTTGGGTTTTCTTTTGAGATCTGTTAGGTGGGGTCAGAGAAAGCTTTTGTGTAGGGGTAATTATTCCCCACCTCTTAGTCAAGAACTTTCTGGGTACTCTACCCAATGCCCTGTGAATTACGAGTTTTTCTGTTCTGGCTGGTGACAACAAGGAGCATTCCTAGCCTTCTGTGAACACCATATACTGTTCATTGACATTCTTTTGCATTGTTCTTTCCTCATCCTTGAGTAGTTTCCTCACATATATGCTGTGACCTGTCCTTTGCTGAATATTTGCAGGTGGCCTTCACAGATCTCCAGGATTCTGTGTGCAACTTTCTCCTCTCCAGCACACGGGTTTCTAATGACTGTGTCAGTCTTGATTGATTTATTTTTGCCTGGGTCTCCCCAGCCTCTCAGCTTCATCTCCTCAACTAAGGAAGTTCTCTGGGCTCTCCCTGGGTTCTCCCTCTCTGAGCCATGACTGGAAGCTTCCTCAAGGCAGCAAGCTGGGCAATCATAGGGCTCATATTGCTTGTTTCCTATCTTTCAGGAATCACTGACTTTTGTTATCTCAGGTCCAGTGTCTTCAAAATCATTGTTTTCTATATTTTGTTCAAGGATTTTGGTGGAGCTGATGGAGGTATTGTTTCAAGAAAGAGGGTAAACTGATTTCTGTTCTTGACTAGGAAAAAAATGCAGAATTTGTAATGTAGCATTAGCAGGAGAAATAAAATGAACAGTATGAAGACATCAACATTGTATTTATTTACCTTAAGAAAGTATTTAGCATCTACATAGATTGACAGATTTAAAGGAGAAACTCTCATTAAAGTTTCAATATCCAGAAGAAGAAATTCAGTATAATTTTGTGCTAATATGGTATCTTCAATACTTCCAGGCCTAACCCCATTCCACCTATTTAAGATAATGATGCTTACAGGAAAGAAAAGAACCCCTATTTTTGAGTTAGAATATACTTCTGATCCTTGTATAAATTTTCGTTGGCTTCAAATATTAACAAAACCCTTTGGAAAGGGAATTGCTATATACCAGAATCTGTAATATGAAGAGTACATGTCAGTTTTGACACTTGAAAGAATCTGCCCAAACTTAAAATATGTGTCCCGCCTTAAAAGTTTATATCTTGACTGTTATACTCACCAGCTATGGAATAACCACATCATAACCTCAACTTCAAAGCACAGAACAAATTACCTTTCTGTTTGTTTACAAAAAGTAGGAGAGTCTTACTAGGAAACAACTTATACATTTTCTTAGTAGAGTGAGATTAAGTCTATAATCTCAGGCTTCGGTTTATAGAATTTTTACAGAACTGTTAGATGAGAAGTCCATGACAAGATGAATGAGAAACCAATATTACACCCCCCACACACACACACACACACACCCAAAAATGTGGAGTGGGGGAAGGAAAAGGGAAAGAGAAGGAAAAGAGAAGCAGCAAATTATACACTAGCATCAAGTACATGGACAAATAAACTGCTCTTCCTGTGACTAAATTTCATTTTGTGATTGTTATATGCTATTTCACACACACACACACACACACACACACACACACACACACACACACACCAAGATCCGTTGTCCCACTTTGCTCTGTGTCACAGGACACTGACTTCAGACTGCATCTCACAGGTTCACTTGCCTCTGGCTTCCTGGTTTGGATCAGTCCAAAGGGAGTCGCCAGCAGGATATCAGAGGTGAGGAAGGTAAAGAAGTCTGGGGATTATTTCTCTGCCCCTGACTTCAGTTCAGTTCTGCAGTGGTGACTCTCTACAACTGCTGCTTCTGGATTCTACTGGCTGACCCCTTTTCTAAACCTCCGTTTCTCACTCAGGGTGCAATAACACCATCCTCTCCCCCTTTACCTTCAGCCCCAGGGAAGATGATGGCATGGCATCCCTTCATGGCAAGGTGCTGGGTGTTTCCGCATCCCTTGTTGGTTCCTCAGCCCTGCCCTCACCTCTCAGTAGTCCGTTCATTAGTCTCTTCAGACTCCCAGTTGAATGTGCCATCTGTTTCCTCCCGACTGATACCCACTCCTCTGCTGTGAGTATCAAGTGGAGTGGCTAAAGGCAACCAAGTACAAGAAATATTAGGAAACTTCCACTTGCTGAAAAGTTCAGTCAATTAGAGAACAGAGCTAATGAGGCCAAAATTAGCGCCTGGCTGTGCTCCAGGATGGCAGGCTCTGTCCCTGACCAGACATTTTCCACACCATCAGTTACAAGGAGGAGCATGCGGAAAAGGACATATGAGTCTATGCCAATCCGCCACCGCTCTGGGAGCATGTTCAGAAACTGGCTGTTCAACGGAGATCGCTTCAAAATCATCTTTGTTCCCAAAGGACAGCTTTTGTAACCTGATTCTAGTAAAAGTTTTATGTAGGTTCTTTAAAATAATAAAGCCATAACTGTCAATATCTTTTTCAAAGTTATACCATCATTTCGGTACTTCACCTATAGCTAATTTATGATACCATGGGTTAAAAGTCAAACTTATCAAATCATGTTTTAAATTGGTAATGGGATTCAGGGTTTATAAGAATATATATTTAACTCACTTCTTTAAAAAAAAATTAACTGTTATGATTAAATGACTGAAACTACATAACCATTGTCTAAAGAATAATAAATAAATGCTTATTTATTTATTTGAAGTTATTTTATCATTATCAAGTGTGAATGACAAATTTTCTTTCTTTTTTTTAAATCCTCACCAGAGGATATGTTTCCATTGATTTTTTAAGAGAGAGTGGAAAGGAGAGAGGGAGGAGAGAGAGAGAGAGAGAGAGAGAGGGAGGGAGAAGAAAAATCAATGTGAGAGAGACACATCACATCAATTGGTTGCCTCCCAAACACCTCAGCTGGGGATCAAACCTGTAGCCCAGGCATGTGACCTTGACTGGGAATCAAACCCTTTGGTGTGAGGGCCAATGCTCTAACCACTGAGAAACACTGGCCAGGGCAAATTTTCAATTTATATACATATTTCCTCAAACAAAACTCTTTTCTCCTTAGTATAGTTGCCTTATAAAACCATATTGTAATTAGGCCATTGTAGTTATACCATTGTATTAATATTAATATAGTGGGCTTACTTCCATGGTTTTAATTTTATATGATTTGAATACATGGGAAGGAGGGAAAGGCTTTTTTTTTTCTTTCAGAAATCAGTTTCTGAGACTCTCTGCTATCAATGAAAAAAAAGTATTGTTTCTACTAAAATTGAATCTATGACTTCAAGTAGAATGTGCTGAAATGCTAAAGCAAAATAGAATCTCTTCATGGCATAATGCTAAAAGCACCCATAAGATATAAGCATTTGTATACATAGCATTTATTCTTAATTGTTTTCATAAAACACAGTCTATTTTATTTTTTAACAAAACCTTTTGCATCATTTTGATAAGGTCAACAGAAAGCACAGTTTTTTAACGTTAGGTGATCAACTTTTTGACAATAGCAGAACCAGCGTGGCTAATGGAATAATAGCCTGCAGGGTCCGGCTAAATATGATATACGAACGTAATCAACCCCTGTGATGACTATTCAGAAGTAATCCCTTTAGCTTTGAACTGCAGCATATATTTCAACAAGGCAAAAACCATATGAAGAAATTCTCTGCAGACCACACTGATACAATACAGCCTTCATATCCTGCTCTATGTGTTTGCTGTTTATAGTGAGTTTTAAATTTAAGGTAATGACTACTGTATATTCATGTGAGCATACAATACTTTTGATTTGTTGTGGAAAGGTTGAATCCATTACCAGGGGTCTAAGTCTATAAACTCTGACACAACCTTTATGTATGAGTTATTATTTACTTTTTTCTAGAATACGGCCACTAAAAATGTTTTGCATGGCAAAATTATAAAAATTCACCTTTTCAGTTACAAAACTACCAGGTAGTATCTCCTCCATTTCAATTTGTACTTTTCTACAGATAACATTTAAAAAATATTAGTTTATTTATAAAGTTTATGTATAATACTGTATTACATATTTGAAAATTATACGTCATTGTTTTCAAATAAAAGGGTGCTTGGTAGGTTTATTGCAATTCAGCATTTGCTGACTTATTCCATTGCTCTTTGGTACAATGTAGACTAAGTGGTGGTATAAATGAGATCCTTTTGTTGCCTGCTTGAGGGACTCTACCATTTAAGATTCCTCATATTAGCAACAAATTAGTGCTTGTTTCGACTGAAATGGGCGACAGTAAAAGCAATTATCGCACTCTCAACATTGTCTTGGTTTGGTCTCCCTTGCTGGGGTGAATTGGTCCTAATCTTCCAGCTTCCTTGAAGACCTACAGATCAAACATCTCAAATCACATTGTCAGTCAGACTCACAGCAGAAAACCTAGGTGAGGAATCTAAATGAGAGCGTCTACCAAGATGGAAACAAGAGTGAGCACCCCTGTGGTGCTCTCCTTGTTGCAAATAAAAGCATCAGAACACTTGAATGATGAGGTAAAGTGCTCCCCTATGTAATTAATCATCGCTAATGTTTCCTAGCACAGAGAGAACATTAATGTCTTCTATTTAAACTAGCAAATGTGGCCTACATTGAAAAGAATCGCTACAGATAGAGCTATTTTTCTCAGATAATTTACTTGGGAAATATTCCTCAATAAAAATCACCACTCCTCAACATCTGGGGAATGAATGCTAAATAATTACTTGAGGCTACCCAGGCACAATTTCAAATTTCGGAAATCCAGGAAGGATTTCTCCAGCTTAAGAGAGATTGTTACATCTGCCATACCAAGAATGCTGAGTTTTAGACATTAGATCTAAAAGAGGCACCAGGATGTTACTATGCTTCTATATGTTGTGATGCAATGAAAAACATTAAACTGAGAACCCCAAGGTGGTTCTTTACCTAAAACAATGATAGGGCATACTTGCCGGGGTTCTTGTTCCGGCATTAAGAAGGGTTCAGCAATATGGAGAAGGGGCTGTGTGTAACTTAATAAAGAGTCTAGAGACGAAGCATAATGTTGAAAGGCATTTGGGGGTCAGAGGAGCCTAGCTAAAGAAACTAAGATCTCCTTGTCTCAGGACCCCATGCTTTTTATTAACACAAATTGTCCTGAGGTGAGGCAGAGATATACACTTCAAAGGGTCAGAGTTTCCTATACAGAGGCCATTGTCAGATTTGGCAAAATCGCCTATGGCTGTTCAGGTGTTTGGCCAGTAGGAGGCAATAACATGTAGATTAAGATGCCCTAAGGTGTCTGGCAGCAAGCAATCATCCCTTTTCAGGTTTGGGGAAATGCCCTTCAGCCACTCCAGATGATTCAGCCCTTGCTGACATGCTGGAATTGGCTTCTAGCACATACTAGTTAAGGTAACAGCTAAGCTCCTGTTTCAAGAGCCCCAAAAGTACAGCAGTTTTAATATATATATATTTCCTCATCCTTAAGTGGGCCATTTATATTAATGCGGTAGCCCCACTGACATTCAGGGGGCCATGACCTTCCATCTGCCTGCCTCACCACCCTCTAGAACAGGGTTTCTCAATCTTGCCCTGTTGACATTTTGGTCTGGATGAATTTTTTTATTGCGGAAGGGAGATGAAATGGCTGTGATCGGCATTGTTGAATGTTTAGCAGCATCCCGAACCTCTTCCCATTAAATGCCAGTAACAAGTCCACCTACCTGTTGTGACAACCAAAAATGTCTCCAGACATTTTCAAATTCCCCAGTGGGGCAAAATCACCTGCAGTGGTGAACCACTAAGTTAGGGTATCGTCATCGCCTACATGGTAGAAAATGAATCCTAAGGTAATAGTTCCATGTGTAAGATTGAGGGAAAGGGAAAGTTTTGGGGAAAATGAATGCCCAACATCTAACACTCAGACCCAGAAGCATAATGTATCACTCTGTCCACATTCATTGGTGAGAACTGAAGCTTGTCACTTCAACTAAATATTTATGTGCTGGTGAAGATCTAATAGAGAGGAAAAACTGATGTTGGAGGCAGAAGGAGTTACTGGAGTCATGTCTTGTGTGGCGGGCAGGGGAGGATGAGATCTAGTGAAGAAGTAGAGGGGTGGCCTTTGAAGGGAGCACAGGGAGGAGAGAGCATGGGTGAGTTGCTCTTGACATGGAACTTGAGGAAGTTGTTTTTCCTACTGTTTTTTATTCCCTCTTGAAACTAGGAAATGAATCATCAGCTGAAAATGATGATGCCTGTGGAGGGTTGGAGTTTTGAGAAAACAGAAAAAAGAGTTAAATAGACATCTAGGAATGTAGAAGAATGAATGGACTAGGAATGTTTAATAGGATCACCTAAAAGCATTAAGGGTCCAACTGCTGTCTCTGGCCATGAATTTAAAGTGAGGCCACTTGAGCTATACTGTGCATGAGAAGAATGGGCAGAGTTGTATTTAACTGAGGTTACAGTTTTGTGAAGTTCGCATGACAAAGTGGGAGAAGGGTAAGGAAGTCAGGCGAAATGCAAGGGAGTGAACGACCCTGGAACTTAAATTGTATGAAGAAGGAATAGAATTCACTAATGTGAGGAGGAACAGTGAAAAGGTCGTAGGATTGCAGGTCCCAGTTTGAAGAATTCCTGGGGTTGGTGTCCTAGAAGGAGTGATCTAAAAAGATAAAAGCTGTCAGTCAAGTAGTTAAACACAGGAAACTTGAGTTTGAAGGGGACTTGCAGTCTCTGGTGATGACTAAGTCCAAGTATGGCCATGGGAATTAATGACTGTGGGTGGATGAAGGTCCAGACTTAAAAGGATGGAGCTCAAGGAATTAAGACTCTGGGTGGAAGAATCTTCTACATGTACATTGAAATTGCTAAATTAAGAAAAGTAACAATGAGCCAATGGAAAAATCAATTGTAGCTAGATCATAATACTTGATTGTATAAACTGATCATGCGAACTTTGGGAAGAGGAGGGAGGCCAAAGGTCCTGAAGGAGAACAGGATGTGAGAAGGACACCTACCCATATCCAGGTCCAATGGTAAGAATACTGAGGAAAAGAAAAACAAAAAGGGCTTCTGGACTGGCAGTGTCTGCAGAGGACAGCCACGTTTCTGTTAGAGCAAGAAAGTAAAGGGTGAGAACACAGTGAACTGTTTCAGGAACTGTGGTGGGTGCGAGATGGGGACAAAATAGGAAATGTACAGAGCCTGAGGTAAAGCAGAATACAAGAAATGAAGGGGGACCTGGAAACTGAGGCTTGTCATAAGCAAGGAGAAAACGCATTTCATTAGATTAGTTCCAGTGGCTTCAAGTCAAAAACAGAAGGGCAGATATGGAAGTTAAGTAACATGTTTATTTGTATCTATAAACTTCCCATATCTCATTGCATTATTTGCGTACTTTATATTGCTCTAAATTATTTTTCCTTCTGAGTGTTTCTTTAACAAGTCATCATATCCCCAACATGTGGCTGTTGTAGTTGCATTTTCTATGTCACAAAAATTCTTTGGGTTAGAAATTCAAGCATGGCTTGGCTATCATTTGAGGTCACCCAATGGTGGTACTCAGCTGACAGATGGGCTGGTTTGAAAAATCTGAGACAGTTTCACTCACAGCCTGTAGCCTTGGTGGGATGCCTGGAAGGCTGGGCTCAGCAGGGACTATCAACTAGAGCAGTGGATCTCAACCTTCCTAATGCCGCGACCCTTTAATACAGTTCCTCATGTTGTGGTGACCCCCAATTTCATTGTTACAAATTGAACATAATTAAAGCATAGTGATTAATCACAAAAACAATATGTAATTATATATGGGTTTTCCGATGGTCTTAGGCGACCGCTGTGAAAGGGTCGTTTGACCCGTGATTAATCAAAAACAATATGTAATTATATATGTGTTTTCCGATGGTCTTAGGCAACCCCTGTGAAAGGGTCGTTCAGGTTGAGAACCGCTGAACTAGAGCATCTATTCATGGTCTCCAGGATGACAGTCTCAGGGCGATAGGACTTGTTATATGATGACTGGCTTCCGTCAAAGCAGGCATCCTAAGAGCACTGAGTGGAAGCTGCATAGCCTTTTAGGAGTTAGCCTCAGAAGTCAGGCCGTTACTTCTTCCACGTTCTGTTGATGACAGAGTCCTAAGCCTAGCCCAAACTCAAGGAGAGGGGAATTCATTTCCACCTCTCGGGGGAGTGGCAAGGTCAACTGTTGAGGAAAATATGGGGGGAGGGGAGATATTGTTGTGGTGATCTTTGGCCAATATTATCTGCCCTGGTGACACAGGGGAAACATACCTTTATCATACAAGTGCTTAGGGTAGATATCCCTGAAAAGGGATTCCCAGGTTCAAGTTCAAAATAACTGAGTTGTATTTGTGATAAACCATTAATTGTATAATTTTTTTTTCTTTAGGAGACCCTAGAAGATCCACAATGGAAAATATATAGCACACCTCAGAGCACTTGGAAGAACAACTCAGTGGGTATGATAAATCAAGTGAATAGTTTCTATTAAGAGCCCACATTGTAAAGATGCTAAGTATAATCTAATTCTTCAAACACATGAAGAATAATTTCAACTAGCACTTGATAAGCTAATTCTGAAACATTGCTTTTTAAAAAATCAGATTTACTGTTAAATATCACACAAGGTTAAGTATTTTTCATCTTTTAAGCTATGTCTGAAAATTACAGAAAACAATAATATCTTTCCAAGCAAGTGTATTTACTTTCTAGCTCAATATAAAATTTAATTTTATAATTTATTTTATTTTAGATTTCCAGATAATAAAAAAATGAGACTTAAACCAGCTTTTGACTCAGCAACAAAGCAAGAAGAAATTTATCATGTCACCTGAGTCTTCAATTCTCTCTATAGGAGTATGTTACAAATAACACAGAGTTATAATAAACTATGCCTATGTTTTCATTGGATTTTGTATTGCAATGTACAAATTTTGTCTAAAACATCTAAGTCCCTGAAAATAAATTATATCCAAAATGCTTAAATATTAACAATTACCCATGGAGTTTCCTCAAAAAGTTAAAAATGGAACTCCCATTTGACTCCCAGTGATCCCACTTCTAGGAATATATCCCAAGAAACCAGAAACACCAATCAGAAAAGATATATGCACCCCCTATGTTCATAGCAGCACAATTTACCATAGCTAAGATTTGGAAACAGCCTAAGTGCCCATCAGCAGATGAGTGGATTAAAAAACTGTGGTA
>NW_005357159.1:513928-516898 GCF_000412655.1 Myotis brandtii
GCGGGAACTGGGAGGAGGGGAGTTATGGGGGGGAAAAAAAGAGGAACAAATGTAACCTGAACAATAAAGATTTAATTAAAAAAAATAAAAATAAAAAAAAATAAAAAAATAAAATAAATATATATTTAAAAAAAAACTGTGGTACATCTACACAATGGAATATTACGCTGTCGTAAAAAAAGAAGGAACTTTTACCATTTGCAACAGCATGGATGGAACTGGATTCATTATGCTAAGCAAAATAAGCCAGTCGGAGAAAGATAAATATCACATGATCTCACTCATATGTGGGATATAATGATCAACATAATTTGATGAACAAGAATAGTAGGGGCGGGGGGGTTAGAGAGCAACCAAAGGACTTGTATGCATGCATATTAGCATAACCAATGGACACAGACACTGGGGCGGTGGGGGCTTGCCTGGGGTGGGAATGGCTGGAGACATATGTAAAACTTTAGACAATAAAAAAATAATAATTTTTAAAAAGCAAAAAACTATGCAACATTGATGAAGAAAATCAAAGATATAATAAATGTTAGCTATTCTATGTTTTAAAAAAATTATCCGTAAAATAAATTGTAAAAACTTTCCTTTTATCCACTATTCCGTAAGAAATAGTGTTATCATAGAATCAAAATTTGATGCCGAAACTGGTTTGGCTCAGTGGATAGAGCATCGGCCTGCGGACTGAAGGGTCCCAGGTTCGATTCCGGTCAAGGGCATGTACCTTGGATGTGGGCACATCCCCGTTGGGAGGTGTGCAGGAGGCAGCTGATTGATGTTTCTCTCTCATCTATGTTTCTAACTCTCTATCCCTCTCCCTTCCTCTCTGTAAAAAATCAATAAAATGTATTTTTAAAAAAATTTGATTGTGTCTAATCCTATATAATAAAAGCCTAATATGCTAAGTGTCCAGTCGACCGGTCGGCTGTTCAACCAATCAAAGCATAATATGCTAATGATATGCTAAGGCTGCTCAACCACTCACAATGACATGCACTGACCACCAGCGGGCAGACGCTCTGACTCGTAGGTTAGCTTGCTCTTGTGGTCCAGCCAATTGGGACTGAGCAAGATGGGCCGGACATGCCCTGGAGCCCTCCCACGTTCCCTCCCCAGCTGGCCAAGCTCCTGTGTCCCTTCCCGACACCAACTGTGCACCGGTGAGGTCCCTCAGCCTGGCCTGCACCCTCTCACAATCCAGGACCCCTCGGGGGATGTCAGAGAGCTGGTTTTGGCCCAATCCCACAGGCCAGGCCAAGGGACCCCACTGGTGCACAAATTCATGCACTGGGCCTCTAGTGAAAAAATAATTATAAACTTAAGGAAATCTATGTGGAATAAATTTGGGAAAAATATGTACTAAAATTCCAGGGGAACTTTTCAACATACCTAAAATAATTATAAGCAATAATGTCTATCATATTGCTAGGTACTATTCAAAACACTTTGCTTGACCTGTGCAAAGGAAAACTCTATTTCCTCTACTCACAACACTTCTGACACCAAATGTGGAGTTTTTCCACAAAAAGCAATTCTCCAACTCTTGGCAGACAGTGGGTATCTTACAATTTAACTCGATTCTGACGCTGACTGCCCCCCCTAGACTGCCAAATTCTACTAGACTGTCCCTACTTGAGAAACCAATCGTAAGTTCTAAGTTGTTCCTTGTATTTCTGATTATGTTGGCTACAAATCAGGAATTCCATGACCCACTCCTCAGGTTCAATAAATTGCTATCACAGCTCACAGAACACAGGGAAACATCTGTCAGTTTATTATCTATATAATAAAAGCATAATATACTAATTAGACCAGATGTCCTTCTAGATGTCCTTCCTTCCAGACAAAGCTGCAGTAGGCGGGGGCCAAGGCAGAGGCAGAAGAGGCCCCCAGCCGCAGCAGTGGCAGCAGGGGCCGGGGCCAATGCCCTTGCATGAATTTCGTGCATCAGGCCTCTAATAAAGGGTATAATAAATGATATAACTGAACCACCAATAGAAGTGATGGAGAGGGCAAGGTGTGGGGGAGGGGCACAGCCCTTCCATGCCCTCCTCAGGCCTGGCACCCTCCCAGCACCAGCTGGGTGCATTTACCAGCCCAGAAACTCTGAATCTTACCGTGGTGTAATGTGTTTCCTTAACCATTTTCATTACAAACACCCTATCTCTTCTCACTCTATTTAAAAAGTAAAACTAACCATCAGAAAACTTTTTTTCCTTTTATATGAATAAGTGTAGCCTTGAAGTTCTAAGTTCAAATAACAAATTTTTTTTCTCTGAAGCCTTTCTGTAATAACAGCCTTTTGCTGTAATGTAAGCAAAATTAATTTTAAAGATCCTTTAAAAATGTTTGGAAAGTTTTGTGAGAATATCTATAAATATAATCTATAAATATAAAAGGCTAATATGCTAAATGTCCATCTGACTGATAGCTATGATGCGCACTGACCACCAGGGGACAATCACTCAATGCAGGTGACATGCACTGGCCATTTACAGGAAAATGGTACCATGGACCTGATGCCCACAAAGCAACACTCAGCTTCCCCCAAGTGGGACACAGGCCTCACCACCCCCCCAGAGCAGCAGCCCACCATGTCACAGCCAACGCTACCATGACCCCATGGCACAAAATGTGCCCACAGACCAGCCCAGTCCGGAAACAGTGACATCACGTAGCAATGTCCAGCTTCCCCTTCCTAGCAACTAGTCTCCTTGCAGTTTCTTTAGCCCAGGAACACGACTTGCTTTATAGCCAGGTGGAAACATTTTACACTTTAACCAAATGTCTGTAAAGCATTTTCCCGTGCCTCATCTCATTTGATCCTCACAGAAGTTCTGGAGTAGGTAGATAGGAGACTCGGTGGAATCCTATTTTCTTTCCATTAGCTGGAAAACAGAGATTTAGAAAGCTTAGAAACTTGACCTGACTGAAAAGAAGTAAGAAATGGTGGACCTTGAAAAT
>NW_005357159.1:516951-532645 GCF_000412655.1 Myotis brandtii
AGATATTTACTGCTGTATTGCTGACAATTACCTGAAAGAGAAGTTGGGGTGCTTCACTGGGCTGGAAAAAGTTTGGCTAAATCAGAAAGCAGGAGTAATTAAGCAAGTTTATTCTGTTTATATGAAAGGCTAAGTTGACTTGCACATGCGCAATACATATAAAGCTCTCACTGGCACCAATAGCACATGTGTGTTTTGATCTGTCATTGTCAATCGTGAATTTGGTTGACACTTCTATTATAGAGAAAGGGCGAATAGCAATATTTAAATATTTCTTCTAATTAATTTCCTTTCAGTGTGCATGAATGTGTGCACCAGGCTACTAGTTTTGTTTTGTTTTTAAATGCCCATATCTTTGTAAACACTTCAGGAAATTAGATATATCAAACATAAACCTGTTGGAAAGGTCAACAGAAACCAGATTTTATCATTAAATGCTGAACAGACACACTGCTATCCCTTCTGATAGATTTAATCAAAAGGTTTTTCTTTAAATTTCAATTTGAGCCATTTTTATTTGTGAATCTGTAAACAAAATCAAGATTTTATGATGACAGGTGCAAATCACAATTGTATCAAATGCTAGTACTTCTCTATAAAAGGTCCTTGCATAAATAATGCAGCAAGAACTATTCACTGAGAACATATAACTATGTACAATGATCTCTAATTCCTTTTAAATATAAATGGCAGTGCCTAAAATACAACATTCTATAATCTATAATAATAAAAGTGTAATATGCTAATGAGACCAGACGTCCTTCTGGACGACCTTCCGGATGAAAGCCGGGGCTGTGAAGGAAGCCCAGGTCCCAGGTGCTAGAGGGAAGCCAGGACCTGGATGCCAGAGGGAAGCCAGTACTGGCAGCCGGGGGAAGGAAGGCCTACTCTTGCATGAATTTTGTGCATCGGGCCTCTACTGTACTATAATTACTTTCACTTTTAGTTTCTCCTTTTAAAATTGCTATGATATTTTGTCATTTCTGTTTTTCTGCTACCGTATTATGCCATTTGTGTTACCTAAAAGTCATTTAAAAATGCAGCCCAGTTTATAATAAACAAATATATTTGAGCCTCCACATTGTAGGTAACACTGAAAGTGTCCTGGAAGCTATGAATTTATGTAACTTTTAAAGGGTCCTTTGTCTTTCTTTCCTCTCCCCACCTTTTCCCGTCTAGGGGGCCTTCCTTTCCTCCCACAGACTTGCCATAGCATATCTACACAGGGATGATGGTACATATCAAAATGTATAAGACATATTTGGTTAACTTTCAAGAGCCTCATTTAAAGATAAAATATAGAGAGTTTTTAGAAAAAGAAATGAACATGGCTTCCATTAGGTGAAAATCTTTAAGGCCTTCTTTCCAAAGTTACTTTACCCCAATATTTTTATAGGAATGTATTATATCGTTATCACTAACTGATATTTATCTCTTCTCCCCCCCGCCACACATACACATAACATCCTATATAATAAAAGGCTAATATGCAAATTGTCCCCATGGGCTGGAGTTCAACTGACCAGGAGTTAGACGTGCGCTAACCACCAGGGGGTGGCGTGGAACATGGCGGGCGTTGGCGATGCAGTGCTGGCAGCAGGCAGCAGTGGAGGCTCTGCTGGCCCCGATGGGCCCTAAAGTGTTCAGTCTAAGTTTTTTTGTTTGTTTGTTTGTTTTTTTTGCAGAGAGGAAGGGAGAAGGAGAGGAATTGAGAGTTAGAAACATCGATGAGAGAGAAACATCGATTCAGCTGCCTCCTGCACACTCCCCACTGGGGATGTGCCCGCAACCAAGGTACATGCCCCTGGCCAGAATCGAACCCAGGCCCCCCCAGTCCGCAGGCCGACGCTCTATCCACTGAGCCAAACTGGTCAGGGCAGTCTAAGTTTTTTTTTAAAAAAAGGAAAGAGGGAAATGAGGGATGAAGCTACGAGAAATTTCTTCTTTTTGTCCAATTTACACATTGTAGAAAACTACAGTTTCTTTAGACATAATTCATTCAGGATTGAGATTCCCAATGCAATTATTCACTTTTGCTAATTGTCAAGATGCTGTAGGTTTATTCTAGCTTTTAAAGTAAACCGTCATTATTGAAGCAACAAGCAGTGAGGATATTGTAGCTTACAGCGGACAGGATAAAAAGCCACATCCATGGAGCCAACATTCAAGTCTTAACAAGTGAGTAAATAAACAAGACAAATCATTAGAAAAGCTTGGAAAAAATAAAGATGTGATAGATAATAATGGAGAAGGACTGTTTTGCATAGGTCAGCAGGGAAGGAGTCTGAAGAGGCACCGTTGGAACTGAGACCTGCATGATGAGAAGAATGCAGCCATGTGAACATCCAAAAGGAGAGGCATTCCTGCAGCCAGAACAGCCGTACAAGGCTCTGAGATAAGAAAGACGTTGGTGTGCTTTGGGATATGAAGGAGGATGGTGTGATTGTAGCACAATGAGCAGGACAGAGTGGCACCAGATGGAGGTAAAGAAATAGGCAGGCAGGTACCAGATCTTAAGTATCTTTAGACCAGAGTAAAGAGTTCAGATGGTATTCTAAATACCAATGGGAAGTCACTCAAAACTTTTAAACTTAGAACACATGAGAACTTATTTACATTTTTGAAAGACAACTTTGGCTCTGTAAAGAGAATATATAAGGGCAACAGGTATATGATGATTAAAAGATGATTAACTTCACTAGCTATTGGGGAAATACAAATCAAAACCACAATGAGATATCATCTCGCACCTGTTAGATGGCTGTTTATCAACAGACAGGTAATAACAAGTGTTGGACAGGTTGTGGAGAAAAGGAACCCTCATACATTGCTGGTAGGAATGTAACTTGGTATAGTCACTATGGAAAACAGTATGGAGGTTCCTCAAAAAATTAAGAATAGAGTTACTATGTGACCCAGAAATCCCTCTTCTGGGTATCTACCCCCAAAAATTAAAAACATTTATCTGTAAATATATATGTATCCCTATGTTCATTGTAGCATTATTCGCAGTGGCCAGGAAATAGAAACAACTGAAGTGTCCTTCAATAGATGATTGGATAAGGAAGATGTGGTACATATGTAGCATGGAACACTACTCAGCCTTAGGAAAAGATGAAATACTGCCATTTGTGGCAACATGGATAGATCTTCAGAATACCATACTACATGAAATGAGTCAGAGGGAGAAGTCAAGACCCATATGATTTTACTCATATGTAGGATATGAAACTGAAAGCAACAAACAAACAAAAAGAAACCTTATAGACACAGACAACAGTATGGTGGTTACCAGAGGGAAAGAGGGTAGGGAGATGTAGCAAAAGGTAAAAGGGGTTAGATATAGATGACCCAAAGCAATATATAGATGATATATCATAGAATTGTGCCCTTGAAACCTATATGATTTTATTAACCAATGTCACCCCAATAAATTTAATTTAAAAATTTTAAAGAAAAGGGGAAAAAAGTTCCCCTTGTTTTTTTTAGAATATGTTACAGACATTTTCGGAAAGCATTTGTAATCTTATTCCAACACAATGTTTATTTGCCAGTGTATTTAGTGCGGGAGGAGGGAGAACCGTGAATGTGCAGGTTTTGTCCATGTGCCATGAATTTAAGTTGTTGATAGACATCAACGATGACAACACAGTGCCACAGATTCTCTAATTCTTGCAACTGAGGCAGAGAGACATGAGTTACACTTGATTGCACAGTATCTCCTCACAGAATTGATAAGGAACAGGGCATGGCCTAGCAGTGCTCCTTACACAGAACACCCCAGTTCGCTGTTTTCCCTCTGACTTTTCTTACACAGGCCATTTATTCTCCACAGTTTTAAATTTAAAATCAATATTTTTAATAAAATAGTTTTGCACTTTTCATCTTTAGTGCAGAACTAAAAATCAAACGTATTGGAAGAGAATCCAAATGAGCTTAAGCGGTAAAGAGGGGGCTATCAGTGAAAAACATTTTAGCCAAGTCCATGAAAATGAAATATTTCTGTTTCACAAAAACCTATGTGAATGGACATATCATGTAACTCTTATTCATTAACTATATATAAACTCTTAAAATTGGTTTCAGGGGAAGAAAGTAAATTGATTGATATCAAATTTTTAAAATGCATTTGGTAGTTTTGAGATAAGTAGTTTGTTCTTTTAAAGTAAATATTGAGTACTTTTCATTGATGGTATTCTTGAGTCAAGCATGTAGAGAAAATGTACTTTAGGGTGCAGGGATTTAAAAGCATTCCTGAAGTTGCTCAAAGTGCTTATGCTAGTACTTAGATACTACCTAAATAATTCTCCATTAATTTGGGAAAGTGGAATGATAACTTTTTAAAACTACTCAAAATTACATATTATAGAAAACACAAAATACAAATAATTAAAGAACAAAATCACAAGTAAATAAACAGAATAAAAATCACAAAGGGATGCTATATTTTATGTGTTTACAAAAAGATGATCAGATTACGTGTTTCTATTTTTAATTATTTTGTTGTGGTAATACATTTTGTGACACACAGTTTTAAAAATCTACTACAGAACACATTTTGAAGTCTAGCTTTCACTCAGATCTCTGTTTTCCTTATTACCCTGACCCATTTTTAATAGATTCTTGTGTATTCTTCTAGTTTTATTTTTTAAGTTAAATTCCATTATTAAGACCTTTTTTTTCTTTTCTTTTTTAGCACTTTTAGGTGGACAGCAGAATTGAGAGGAGGGACAAAGATTTCCCCTACCTGTGCAGAGAGCCAGGAATCCGCTCTTTCTTTGCCATCAGAGAACAAGGTGCCAAGGAATCCAAACATTCTAACTGAAAGGCTAGCCTTCCAGGTCATTTAGCAAATATATCAAAAAATGCAAGATCATGGGACACATACATTTGGATAATTTGTTAGGTTTCTGTATATTTTTTACATACTTTGGCAGATGATATGTGGGTGCTCATTTATTCTCAGCTTCCAGCAGGGCAGATGGCTTCTAAGTTCTACAAATCCTTAGAAAGCAAAGAGCTTCTCATCTTGTTTACTGCTGTATTTCCAGGATCAAACACATGAAAGATTTACTGTTAAATGAAAAAGGTGCCCCATGGTTAAAAAAATGTTTGGGAAATGCTACTTTTTGCAGTTCCCTCTAGAGGATTAGCTATACAAATTAGTACTATAAAGTGCTTTGAGAATCCAACAATTTTAACCAATTCCCTCCCTCCTTTTCCCCCAGAGACCTTCACACATCTTCTTTATGGGGAAAGACTTAGAAATTGTTCAAATCAATGGCCTATGTCAACCAGCTCACTTTGGGAACTTCTCAAGACACCTGGAATGGACGGAAGGTACACTCAAATATGGTCCCAGATACAATCCAAGCATTACAAAAAGCTAAGAAATATTTTGGATACTCTTAAAGAAAATAAATATAAGATTTTATCTTTTAAGAACAAATCAAAAATTAAATGATAGTGAAAAAAATTATCTTTTCCTGGAATTTTTCTACCTAAAAATAGGCAGCTTAGAGAGGGATGAAGAGGGAAAAGTTATGGTCCTATTATTAAATTTGAGGTGAAGAATAAATATCCCATAAACTTTTAATACTAATTTAACACCTCATTTGTCCATTTAAAATGTATTTACTTCTGTTGTCACTAAGCTTGATTCAAATGCTAACCAATTTAGCATTTTTAGTTTAAGCATGGATATGCATAGTAATTAACACTGATGCTAATTATGACTAACACTTGGTATCAGTATAAGGTAGAATAGGAAATTCATACTATAGATTTTTAATTTAAACTGAAACTATAGAATAAGTGCGACTGTATATTAGGATTCTTTCAGGAAAAAAAAAAGCCACAGAAAACCCATTCAAACTCACTGAACCATATAAAAGCATTTATTGGCTCATGTAACTGGAAATGATATGGACACCATTGGCCTCAGGAATCACTGAAATGAGGAACTCAACTCTCTCCTCTATCCTTCGACTTATCTCCCATTCCCTCCTCTGCTCTCTTCACTCCTCTTATTCTCTAACCCTCTCTCTCTCCCCCTCTCACACCCTCCATCTCAACCCACAGTGTCTCATCTCAGCTTCTCTTTGTATTGCCCTCCTTTTCCCCAGTTGCAGAGTTTTTTTCATAAGTCAGGAATCCTGGCCGCAGACAGCTCCAAGTTATAGCAATACAGCTTAGAATCTCCAAAGGACAGAATGTCTCAACTCTGTATATGAAAGGGAAGAAGTCTGATTGGGCCCCTGCAGCCCAAGCATACCACAAAATCAAGTAAACTAAACGAGGCAGGTACTCTTACTGGAAGAGGGGGAAAGTGATGCTTGGCTTACAGAACTTCAGTCCTGTAAACTGTTAAGTTTTTGGAAATGAATCTGACAACATATATCAAGATCCTATAAATTCATGATGGCAATCTATGCTAAGAAAAGAATTTAAGCCCAGAAGTCATATGCATGAAGAAGTACACTATAACATCATTTGCATACCAAATATTGTGTTTAATCTATGTACCCAGAAAAAGGAAAACAAATAGGGAAACTATAAGTTTACAGTGAGATATGATGTTACCATAATAAAGAATACTGCCTGAAGCCAGGATTCCTGACCTAAGTAAAAACGCAAACTGCAAACCCACAAACACAACCCTGGGAAAAAATAACTAGATAAAAAGATAGAAGAAACAAACGAACAACTCCAAAATGTTCGTTGACTTTGAGTAGTAAGGCAATGGGTCATAGTTTATCCTTCATGTTGTATATTCTTAAAATGACTAAGATGAATATCCTTCATGTATATTCATTTTTAAATATTTCCTATTTACCATATTTCCTACAATAAACATGTATAATTTTTAATGATTAACACCCATTAACTTTAAGTTTTAATAAATGATAAGACTCAAGCATTTAAGTATCAAATAGCTGTTTTTTGAACTTATCTTCCCAAGTTTACAAAGGGTTTCTCAAAATCCGTCATTTATTTCAAAATATTACTGTAAATTATATAGACTACTGGCCTTTACCTACCCTAGGGAAGTGGGAAAAACTAAAAAAGGAGCATACAGAATGAGGTGCAAGCTAGTTAATCATAAGAGGAAGGAATATTTGCTTCCCTAATCTAAAAGCTATGCTATCCAGAGATAAAACATCATGAGGTAGCATGTGCAGCAAATCAGCTATTTCTTGAAGGATGAATTTAAATTGTGTAGAATGGAACAGAAATAGCTAGTTCTTTTTAGATTTAGGCAAGGTCTAGCAGCTGTCTCCCCACCCCTAGCCATCCTTCAGACCTTCTTGCTCCTTGACCCCGGGGTCCTGATATGCACAAACCTCACCTACCCCACTCCCAATCCTCACATGTCCTTCTCCTTCCCAACCTCAACATGACTCCTTTGCATTGTGATTCACTTCACCCTCCAAGTTTCTACTCAGGAGGATGAGGAAAGTCATTAAGAATTGTCTTCTAGCCGAAACCGGTTTGGCTCAGTGGATAGAGCGTCAGCCTGCGGACTGAAAGGTCCCAGGTTCGATTCCGGTCAAGGGCATGTACCTGGGTTGCGGGCACATCCCCAGTGGGAGATGTGCAGGAGGCAGCTGATCGATGTTTCTCTCTCATTGATGTTTCTAACTCTCTATCTCTCTCCTTTCCTCTCTGTAAAAAATCAATAAAATATATTAAAAAAAAAGAATTGTCTTCTAGTCAATAAGGCAAGAGGGGCAGTGGGGAAGGGAGAGCATCAGACAGAGGCAACGCAACAGCTGCCCCATCCTGGTTGTGCTACTGAGACAGAATAGACTAGTTCCCCACCATGGTTGCTCAGAGCTCAGTCTCAGTCAGCAAAATGAAAAACTGCTCTGAAACTAAGTCTGCCGAATGTGCAAATAGAGCCCTTAATAGTCATCATCATTTATGTTATCCAAATTTCTTATAAGGTCATTATCAGACAGAAGGCCACGTAGTAAAGGTTTCTTCCACCTGGAGTTTATACCACCCATATTGCAGTCTTGCTATGCGACCTCAGATCAGTACCTTCATCTCTTTGTTCCTATAATATGAGAAGTTTGCAGGAAGTCATCTCTAAACTTCTTTTGGCTATAACATTTTATTATCCTATGGAATTCTTTCTCCAAAGCTTTACCTACGGTGCTTCAAAATCTTGTGTCATTGCTTGCTAACTCTCCCTTGGGTCCTCCCACAGGGTGGATTTGAAACTTTTCAGTTTGCTCATAAGCTCAACTATAAAATCAAAATGTTAGTATTCAAAACAAAAAGAATTACTTTCATTTAACATTTTCACAGAAAAATTTTAGCTATTAAAATGTAGCTATATGATTACATTTAAATAACCACTGTAATGTAAAATAGGTTTCAGATTTTTTTTAAAAAACCTATGCTAAGGAGCAAAGAGTTTAGAAAGGGGGATTTAATATGAGGAATAGGATGTATGGAGAGGGAGAGAAAGAAGGAAGTGAACGAAGGATAAAGGAAGGTTCTGTATCATTAGATATTATAGAGGCCTGGTGCACGAATTCATGCATGGGTGGGGTCCCTCCACCTGGCTGGCAATCAGGGCTGATTGGGCCTGTCTTGCCCAGTCCTGATTGGGGCCAATGGGGGCCAGCTGGCCTGGGAGAGACCACAGGAGGTTGGCCGGCTGCCCGGGAGGGACTGCTGGAGGGCTCCAGGGCATGTCCAGCCCTTTTGCCAGTCCCAACTGGCCGGACCAGCAGCAAGCTAACCTACCGGTCAGAGTGTCTGCCCCCTGGTGTTCAGTGTGCGTCATAGCAACTGGTTGAGCAGTCAACCGAATGGTCGACCAATCGGTCGGACACTTAGCATATTACGCTTTTATTATATAGGATGGGAACATACTTTCAAAAATCAATTACTAAAGTTCAGTGAAAATTCTACCATTTGTGTTTGAAAAACAAAACCTGGGAAGTCAACTTTTATAATTTTTTATATCCTACATAATGTCTCCTAAATCCCCCTAGATAATAAATAAAAATCAAGTGATCTTTATTGCACACACCATGCTCCTCCACTCTCTCCCCACCTCCCAATGGAATCAGACATCACAAGCTGCTGATTTAGCTGCCAACCTTGACTCCTCACCTCCATTGCCTACCCCACCGCTGGTCTGACTTATCCAGGGCCCTGAGACCCATTCTGCTCTGTAGATCATGCTTGGTCTTGCACTAAGGTTACTGCCTTCCTTTCCTTCAGTGGATAAGATTTTGCTTTCACATCGATTAACCATCTCAGAGTACCCTCTCTCAGGACTTCTTATGATGTGATAACAATAAACATTCTTCTTATTAAAAATTTTAAAGTTGACTTCAGAGACAGTGGCCACTTTCATGTGTGATGACTCAAAATTGTGATCTAGAAAAGGAGGTTTAGAATGTGCACAAATTAAGGACCCCGCAAGGACAGTCAGTGGTCCACAGATGTAAATAAATTGAATGTGTCTGGATGAACCCAGGTGAGCTACATATATAGAAATGCTTCTGCTTCAAATGCCTTTCACTTTAACAAACACCGCCTGTTCCCGGCACCGTCCAGGATGGCTGCTCTGACTGGAGTGGAGCTCCCAGCAATTTGAGGGGCCTCAGATCTCTCCATCCCTGTACACATTCTTGTAGGCTCCTAGGTCTGCTAGGTCCCTTTAAAGCCTAGCACTTCCTTTGTATTTTCATATGTAAAGCTTGGTAAACTGTTTTATTGCTTCTGTCAGTATGTGGCCTACTTTGAGCGTTTGAAGTATAACTAAAGATTTGAGTCTCTGTGCATTCCTACCAACAGGAAAGGGTGAGTTAATTAAAAGCTTAACTAATGTTCCTCAGCCAACTTCCACACCACCTTTTCTTGTGGCCTGGCTCCCAGCCAAGTCCTGCAGGCGGTGACCGGTGACCGCCAAAGCCAGCTCCCCAGCTGCTGGGAAATGCGGGGCCCAGATTATTATACTGTGGCTGGATTGTTACATATTAAAACGAATAAGAAATAGATTTGAAATAGATAACTGAGGCTTATTGACAAGTTATCATTTTCTTAACTCTGTTAACACTGTGAGGTTCTCATCTTGCAAAATGAACACTGTTCACATCCACAACTGTTAAAGCAGGGACTGGTTGCTTCTTTCCCAAAATATTACACCGACATGTTCTGCAAATAATAAAAGTGAATCGTTTTTGAAGCAGTAGCACAGAAAATGCAATCATCTAGTTCCACAAAAAAAGATTAAAAGAGAAACTTTGCCCAGTTTACAGCCTAAATTTTTTTAAAATGTGTTGATTCTAAAAATAAAACCATACCATCTTTATAATATTAGAAAAGGAAAATCTCCTCTACTTCTAATATCCTGTTTCCTAGAAACCAAAAGAAAGTATCTTTTCTCAATAAAAGGGTAATGAATGGAGTATCGTTTTCATTGAACTAAGAATGTGTGCAATAATTGTGCATAAACTTAAGATTCTAGAGCAAATGTATGAAAAAAGCATGTTAATTGAAATGGCAAATGCGTGCAAAGTTCAATGGCCAAACAGAATCTTTTCTTGAGCATCCACTATAGTTATCTCATGTCTCCACTTGACTTTAACAAATAATTATAGTTTACATAAGTGGAAACAGGCTCTGAAGAAGAGAAATTCTTCATTCTGCCTGTGTCAGTTCTGGGTGTGTGTTGCAGGGGTGAAGGGGAAAGTGGGTCGGTGTAAACCATCTTCTGATGAAATATAATTTATTGTTCCAACTTCTTCAACACTCTGTACTTACATCCACAGCTCTCATCATTTACTCATCACTTTCTTCAGCTGTCTTTCCCCCCTAAGTATGTAAACTTTTTAAGGATAAGATATGTATTTTATTCTCAGCATCTTCAAAATACCTGAAACTCAATGAAAGTTTGTTAAATTAATAATTTAAATGTCCCACTTACTAATTAATATAGTCATTCCAGGAATCATGGTGGTGGGGGGAGCATGATCAGATATGGGGAAAACAGGTCTCATATCTCATCAAATCTTAAATATAGCAGCAAAATTCCCTAAATTACAATGACTTCCAGAATACACTTGCAATCATAGATTCACACATAAAACCCCAAAAGAAAAAAGAAAGTGGAGAAAAATACTCTTTGTTCATTTCACTCTTATGCATCCATGTATAGTGTTATATTTCGAATGACCTTTATTTTCTACATGCTGAACTGCTCCCTACCCGGAACATCAGAAATTGGTTTCTCAGTCCCAGGTTATTGATCTCCTAGATCCTGACACTTGACTTGCTTCTGGTACCAGCTAGCAGCCTGTGTGCTTACCTAACCAGTTCTACTTGGCTGCTATTTAAGTGTTAACATTGTAATGCTAAAGCCACTACTAACATCTTAGCATTATACCCCTAAAGCTGAAGCAGCATCTATTTCACATTCCCCTAGGTTACTTTACTATCAATTTCCTCAAAAAATATAAGAACTTGTAACTAAAATACTAGGAAAACACCACATTTTTATGTGGTTAATACAAAAATATGATCATTGTCACTAGAAATGACATTCTCAGCATATCAAGTTATCTCTTCTAGGCTTTTCAGGATTATCAATAAGACAATAAATACATGGCATCTTCAAATAATTTATGCATCAATATTATTAACAAATAAGCCCCTGAGGTAACATGCTAATTATGTTCTGAATTTTATAGATAAAGTAATTGAGAGAAACAAGATTATTTTCCCAAGTTCTCAAAATATCCTTATAATAAAAGGCTAATATGCAAGTCAACCGGTCACTATGATGCACACTGACCACCAGGGGGCAGATGCTCAACACAGGAGCTGCCCCCTGGTGGTCAGTGAACTCCCATAGGGGGAGCACCACTCAGCCACAATCCGGACTCACTGCTGGTCGAGCGCAGCAGCAGTGGCAGGAGCCTCTTCCACCTCCAAAGCAGCGCTAAGGATGTCCTATTGACGGCTTAGGCCCGCTCCCCACTAAGCCGTCAGTCAGACATTCCCCAAGGGCTCCTGGACTGCGAAAGGACACTGGCTGGGCTGAGGGACCCCTCCCCCTGCCCTGAGTGCACAAATTTCGTGCACCAGGCCTCTAGTAGAAAATATAACATTAACACACCAAACTCTTGTGTTATCATGGCTCCAACTAATCTCCTCCCAAAGAGGATTTGAAGTTACACACCATCAGTGTGGGGGGGGGAAGAGCTAATATTTTGTGAGTATCTAAAATGTGCTAAACACTATGCTAATAACTCAGATAATGGTTAAAGCATTGAATAAAATAGTGTCATTTTACAAGTGACAATAATAAATCCCAGATTTCTTTTCCAAGATCACATAGCTAGGAATATCACAGTCCTAATTTGTCCAGAATTTGAACCCAGGTCTATCCAATTCCAAAGCTGATGCCTGCCATACTAAAACCAGAAAGCACATAATGCAGTGAATAGACCAAAAACAAAAACAACAACAACAACAAAAAAAAAGTTATAAAAGACTGGAGGACAGGGAGATAAATATTCCCAAGAGATATATATTGGAAAAAAAATCTCTTACATTTTAACCCAAATCTTAAACCCTCACTATCAGTCAAGGCAACATGTGAAATCACAAAAGTAGCAGCCCTCATTGATCTAAATCAAAGAAGACTGTTTATCAAGAAGGAGAAACAGCTTTATAAGTTGTAAGAGATATGTCTTGTGTAGGTCAGACACTGAACCTCATACAATAGAATCTATTTTCTCCACAGCAGTTATTCAAAGATGTCAGGGATTCTGCTCACAGAGCTGTTTCTTACCCAGACCCATTTCTATAGCCAGGTTCAAGCAAACTAGCATGCTGCTAGCATGAGTGAAAATAATAATAATAATAACCATAAAAAGGCAATGGCATCATACAAAATAACTTTCTCAAATCATTATATCTGAGTCTTCCCTTTTCACCCCATGTCATTAGCAAACATATTTCTTATAACAAGTAAGAAAGAGCCTGCCATCTCTGCCAGAACTACTGGTCATTTTTTAAGTCATTTAGTCTGTCAGTCAATCAACAACTATTATTGCCCACCATGTGCCAAGTTCTGTGCTCAATGCAAGTTAAGCTCAACAGATCTGGCCCCCTGCAATAAAGTTTACCCACTGGTGGAGGAAACAAGTCACCTAGTCACACAAATATTTGTATTCCGATTCCAGGAAGTGTTATGAAGGCACTGCAAGTGCTGAGAGGGCCAATCATAGCGGCGTGCCCTGGCCTAGAACAGAGGCAGAAAGGCTAAGAAATGCATCTCTGAGAGAACAGCATGTGAGCTGAGATCCGACTTGCTTTTGTGAAGCACATAACTAGCCACCAACATTTGTCAGTTAGGTGTGTGTACCGCAGCATGTTAGAGACTGTGACGTGGACAAAGAAGCCTAAGGTATACATCATTGAACAAGTTTAAATTCAATGAGACAGAAAAGATATAGACACATGAGAAGTTCACAATACAAGGAAGTATTAGAGAAGTAACAACTAAATGGCACAAACAACTGATACGGGCAAAGGGATAAACTAGTACGGACGGGTGTGGCCCACAAAGGGTTCTCATAAAAGGTACATGATGGAGGCCCTACAACGATGGTTTTGACTAAAACCCCCAATATGAAATACATTTACACTGTGGCCAAATACAAACATACAGATATACATAACTAAAATTAAAGTTTCATGAAACAACACTTGTTTTCACATATAGTCCACGGTGATTGTATTCATTTTTTAAAAATATTTTTTGTGCTGGTAAAAACCCACTAAATAAGTTTATTACCTACTAATGCATCATAGTCTAATATTTGAAAGTCCTGTAACAAAGGATTTCTTCACCAAGGTAAAAGGGAGTAATTCTCATCTCCTGCAAAGGTGACCCAAGCCTAATTCTTTTCTCACCACGCCTCCTGCTTCTCCTCATTACTTGCCACATAGCTCCCTTCGCAGGAAGGCAGCACACCCAGAATGTGGCCACACCAGATTTCCACGTTATAACCTCCTCCAAGGCACTGTCCCCACCACTAGCTCCTACCACCACCAGCAGCACCAGCCTGACGCTCAGTGGAAATGTGTGAAGCCAGACTTACATTTCAGGGCCTGAAGCTACACATGTACAGGGGGAATTTATCCATTCATTCAGTATGTTTCTTCAGAAGCACAAGGTTCAGGCCCAATTCCCTTTTCCAAGGTCAGTCCTTTATAAATTGATCACACCACCAGTTAGTGGAGACAGAAAAGCATGTATCATGCAGAGTAGGCGACCACTTTTTCACAAAATCTATGGTGCTCCCTCAACAATACCCACCAATGTTAACAAACATTTCACCTAGGAAAGAGGTCTCATTCTTCAATCAAGCCTATCTAAAATACTTTTCATTAAGTATAAAGGCAATGAAAAAATTCTGGCTATAGATCTGACCTAAGACCCTAAAAGGAATAGTGCCCATTACACAGACATTCTCCAGTGTGCTTTTCTTTTATTAAAGAAGAGATAGTTGTTTAAAAATAAAATGTTAACTCAAAAGAATACTCAGTTTGAATCAGATGGGGAACAGGTTAAGAAATGCATCCATTGCATTGTATTGATGCAAATGATGAAAATATATGTATTGATCAGGTACTAAAAATTAAAACCAACATGGATAAACATGTATTCTCATTTTGCCCTACTCATGTACAAGCCTCCTTTAAAAATCTGGAGGAATGGTTATCTTCCACCACTGGTAGGCATAACTAATGTTAGTAATCCGGGAAGCCATGGAGGAATTCCTCAGCTGACATACATGTCCCTGTGTTTCACACACCTGCTAACCTGCCCTGTACCAGCATCACAGGGGAGAGTAGAGCTGCCTCCTGGCCTAGCCTGGCTCACTCCGCGGTTTGTTTTGTTTGATGTGTAGTAATCTGAAGAGTACGGATGCTAAAAAGAAGGCATTTGATGCTCTATGATGCTAGCATAGAAGCAGACTCATTTCTGTCTAGTCTTAACCACAACCACTCCACAGGGTAGCCGTATTTCTAGAACCGGCATTCTCCTACAAATGAAACTTCAAACCTGAATGAGCCCCCAGTTTAGGGCTGTGGCTCCTCTAGGCACAAATAGGAGGGGCTCTCAGATCACGGAAGTTATCTATGGGGTCTTAGAGACTAAGGGACCTGATGTGAGATTTGAATCAGATCTGATCATCATCATTCTCTAATGTCAAAGATGGTGCTTAAGTCGCATTTACGTGTTTGAACTTCCATATAACAAGCTGAGACCAGGCGGCTCCGCCTACTCACATGGTGGGAAGGAAATGAGGCCCATTTATGCATTAACTGAATTTGTTCTCCTGCGTGCCTGGTGGTTGCTGG
Organism: Myotis brandtii; assembly: GCF_000412655.1. Lineage (NCBI taxonomy): Eukaryota > Metazoa > Chordata > Mammalia > Chiroptera > Vespertilionidae > Myotis > Myotis brandtii. Next base: position 532,354 of record NW_005357159.1, read on the forward strand.
GTCGGGGCTGGAAAAGCAAGTTGCTACTGTTCCACCTTTTAGTCAAAAGGCTCCGTGAGTTGTTTTCTCGGGTCTACACGGGGTTCCCTGTAAGAATGACAATCGGAAAAGCTGGATTCGTGGGGCAGCCTCGGATGGGAAGTCAAATGAAGCTCAGAGATGCACTGTGGCTCCCGGAAGCAGAGGGCCTGGGGGACCCGGGCCCCGCAGCCTTGGGCCGCTTCTCCGGCTTTGGGACGAGGCTGTGCCGCCGATGGAAGCGCAAAGGGCGGGCCTGGGCTTCCTCGGCCAA
>NW_005357159.1:533153-539542 GCF_000412655.1 Myotis brandtii
ACCCCCCACCCCAGCAGACACACACACAAAACACCCGGTCGGCAGCCCGAAGGCCACAGCCCGGAGGGAAGAGCAGGAAAGAAAGGGAATGGGGTGGGGGAGGGGATGCAGAGCGAAGAAGCGGTGTCATTTCCACCAACTGGGCTCTTTCCTGACCCAGCCGCTCATCTGTCACCGCTGTCTCATTCCTGTTATTTACATCTGTCTTTAGCATTCTAATTACTCGCTTTATTACTTTAGCCTGGAGGAATCCTGTAAAAAACAACGGAGATGAGGATCCTACCACACAATAAAACTGCCCAAAATCCCCACTGCACATTATACAGAGCACTTGAGAATATTTGTGCTGTTATATGACCTCAATATGTCCTTAGATTGATCTTATTATATCTCTTTCTCCCTTCTCTTTCTCCGTGTATGTAATGAACTCTTTAAGGTGTGGAGTGCACGAACAAACTGTCCAACAAATGATGCGAATGAGATTGTACTTGGAGCAGGACGGAAAGGGTTGGGAGGGTTGGGAATGACTTTGAGTATCTGGACCCCTCTCCCCAGGACCAGATCCTAAATTCTTGGTTTTATCTTTACTTCCATGTGGTAACGTAGAGCTGTAGAGCCGTCTTCACACACAAGCTTCTAAGGCTGAAAGAAGTTGGAAATTTAGAGGAGAGAATAAAATGCCTGATGTCTTTACTTATCTTGCATTAATCTCTGAGTCCCCAGAAGGTCTCAGGGGGGGATGTGAATTTAGAGTAGAGATAGAAGTGGAGGTTCAAAATCATGATAGTCCCAATGTTTTCCTTATGATGTAAGACTTAGAAGTGCAGGGGTAGGGGGTGTACAAAAATCTCACTAAACCGTCAATAGCAGGATTCACAGATACACTCAAACCAAAAGGAGGCTGATACAACCTACCGGAAAGTCCGGGACAAAATGCAGCTTTCTAACGTTATTTATTCCTGCTAGTGGAATTATTGTTGCACTCAGTTGCAATTTTCTGGCTGTGCTAATGGTGTTCTTTATTATGTTACACTAACATAATCTCCTCCAGAAAGAAAATGACAAAATATATGGATTTTTAGATAAATAACTGAGGTAATTTATTGGCCTTTATGCTCTTCTGGTGGGGTGGCTGATAGATAATGTAATAATATGTACATAATTAAGCAGGTTTACTGTACCTCAGTCAAAATATGGTCAAGAGCAGTATCCCTGTCTTTAGGCCTATGGTTTTCTCAATGGAAATTTACTTCCTCCACCCTGTGGAATAAAAGGAAGACCTCAGGAATGAAACAGCTAGGTGCTAAGTAAGGGATGGAGGTGTCAAAAACAATAATAAAGAAAACAGGTGAACTCTTTCATAAAGAACCTTAGATCAGAGCCCATTTTTCTATACTCCCCACCCCTCTTCATAAGGTTCAGGGAGTCATGTTAAATATGAATTGACAAGAATAAAAAAAGGAAACATTGAAAACAAACAGGTCTTCCCAGAGAAATGAATGGCTTACACCCAGGTCAGGGACACACACCTTTGCAGGACCCACAAGCAGGACCTGCAGTCAAGGAAGCTCAAAGGCTGCTGGGAAATCACTCACAGCAAACTTGGTCACCAAATGCCCCCTGGCCCCGGCTTCTGGAGGTTGCCCCTCCAAGGCCTGGTGTACTTGCTCTTCCAAACTCATCTAAATTACATCAATAACAGAGCGCACTCTTTAATGAGCTCTCAACTTTAAAGACTTGAAGGATATTAACAAGCCGCTTGACAAATGGTGCTTAGAAGCACATTAAAGACGCTGCTAATGGAGCGCATAATGACGGCTAATTTTCGATCAGATATAAATTAGAGCCCCAACAGTTATTTGCCTTAAGGACTTTATGTAAATGATTCTGTTCTGTATAAACTGAAAAGCGAAGAGAGCCCTGCCATTTGGGCAATCCTTGCGGATATGATTAATAGATCTGCAACAGAACTGGGCAGAGACAACTGATGGCATTTCCCTCTGAAAGTCAGTGTTTAGGTAGTAAACATGGTAACTTCTCCCTCAACCAGAAGAGTACAAGTGTCCTTGGCTTCTCCTCCATATGCTTAAAGACACGCACAAAAGTAGGGCATCCAGGCTCATCTCCCTTAGACTGGAACCTCACGCCCACCAAGATACCCAGAACAGCCACAGCTCCACCCTTCACCGGGACCCAAATCTGCACGCATGCTCCCTCACCACATAGCCCTGCATCACCTCAGAGACACAGACAACGTCACTGGGATCTAAGCTCTACTGACCTCTCTTTTGAATCCTCTACTGTGAAATCGCTTGAGAGCTCCTGCCTAGCTTTGCACACAATTCAGATTCTGCTTGAGTGTGCTAGAAAGGGGGATTGGGAGAAGGAACATGAGGAGGAGAGGGGGAGGAAGAAAGATGATGATAGTAGTTAGTGGTGAACTGAGAAGAATAGAAAAGAATTTGAGAACAGGAATTGAGATAAGAAAGGTTGGAGGAACACTAATATCTACCCAAATTAAAGTGGAGGAGACATTTGTGGCTTTGTTTTTTTTTGTTTTCCCTTCTATGCCTCCCAAGTAAGTGCTAAGTCTCAAGTCATAAGAGTATATGAAAGGGTTTGGAGATTGATTCTTAAAATGCATTGCCTTCCAACCTGCTCTGATGGTTAATGGGAAGCCTGGAAGAGGAGTTCCCCTACAATGGTGTTACCTGTGTCCAGTTTCTGCTTTATCACTTCTGCTTGGCATCAGCTGGGACACATGCCCTGTGTAATGCTCTGGACGTAGTTTCAGACATAGCATCCTCTCCTGAACAACCGGAAAGAGTTTGTGTAAGTGTGTGAGTTTTTTCAAAACCTGAAAAAACACTCAACTCTAGCTTGTCAGCAGCTCATTATGAATTACAAACAAACAAAAATTCAACATTTCTACTCCAGGAAAGCCGAGCATTACTGAACCTCGGGACAGTTTTCTCTGCCTCATGCATGCAAGATAAATATAGATTTGGGGGGGATCATTTTTATAAGCAATTCATGGGCAATATTAAAGTTGATACAGAAATCCTGCCTCAATAAGGGAGCTGTGACCATCAACCCTCAGAGGGAAGGCAGGGGAGGAAGAGGGGAGGGGAGAGATCAACCAAAGGACTTGTATGCATGCATATAAGCATAACCAATGGACACAGACACCAGGGGGGTGAGGGCATGAGCGGGGAGGTGGGGGGGCAATGGGGGGATAAGGTCACATATGTAATACCTTAATCAATAAAGAAAAAAAATAAGGGATCTGTTTCTACCAGTGGCACCGGCTTCTAAGATATCCTTGTCCAAGCCATTTGAGAGATAAAAGTAATGAGATGCAGGCAGAAGATGGGGGGAATGGAAGGCTGAGAGGCTGAGCATTGAAGAGATTTCTCCTAGATGGATGAAATCATTTTATCTTGTAGTAACTGATATCTAATGGCCAGGAGTTAAATGCAGGAGAGTAAGATGTTTCTTACCATCATTAGTGAGTTATGAAGTAGTTTTAAATTGGGGTACAATAAATACTATTGTTCTCATCTTCCACTAAATCTATCTATTCCTCCCTCCAACCTTCCTCCCCAACTGCACACACTTCCGGTGCCAGAGGGGCACACAGGAAACATCTGGACATGCCCTGTACCCAGCGGCGTGGGGTTCCGTGGCGATGGGAGCAAGTGGAAAGAGCAGCCTCCACTCCCGTTTTGTCTGATAGCAAAACCCTGCTCCTCCGCGCTGATGCCAGAATTAGACGGTAAAAACTATTTTTTAGAAATAAAACTTAGTGTGATGTTACTAACAAAATTAATAACAAAACTGAAGAATTCTGGTCTCACTGAGTTTTCAAAGGAAACGTGGCTGGGCGGTTCAGGACGAGAAGTGGTATTCGCCACCTTTCCATTCAGGAGCTTGATTGGCTTATTCTTCCACTTTCTCCTCCCGCCCCGAGTGGATATAGTTCATGTCACTTTCAGGGAAGTTTGTGGCTTTATTTACAGTGAATGAGCACATGTTACTAAGACCAATGACTAGTTATCCAGGTACTTCAGCTTCTCTCCCTGAACAAATTGAGAATGCCTGGTGACCTGGGACTGGGCTGGCTCCCGCAGTGCCCTTTGCATGTTATCACGGCTCCTCTCCCTCTTGCACACACCCACACGGTCTAAGACCGGGAGAGGGCGGGTGTGGTCATTCTTTGCATTTCTTCCTCTCCCTGGGGGCAGGTAGAGCTCACTCCTATTAACCACCCGGCTCCCAATCACACTCCCTCTTTTTCCTCGTTCACCGCTCCATCTCCCAATGAATCCCAGGGGGGTGGGGCATAAGTCTCACTGAAAAGGAAAGAAGCATGAGGGGGAAAAATCAATGAAATGATTTAGGAAATGAAAGGATGGGCCCCTCTGACAGGTGCTGTAATTAAAAGCTCTCAGGGCTGCAAAGTGAAAAGTTGATGAAGAAAAGTATAAGTTGCCAATCAAGTCTCTCCTAACTCATTTAGGCCCGGTTCACGGAAGTTAGAAACTTAATTTAAGGATGTGAGCCCCACAGTCCTCAAAAAATGAGTTTTCTCTCAGGAGGATCACAGGACCTAGCTGGCAGCCAGAGGCGAGTTCTGTTGCTACTCACCCCCCTCCCCGAAGACTAAAGACTCTGCAGGTGGAGGAGGGCAGGTGCCTCACTCTGGTTCCAGGCGAAGGAGTGGGCACTTCCAGGGACTGAGATGGAAAGTGAACCAGCTCAGGCCTTGCTAGTTAGAGCCTGGGAGTAGGTACCACAGTGGCACTTAAACCCCCCTTTGGAAGTCACCACGAAGTCCGAAGTCCGAGAGGGCCCAGAGCCTGACTCCCGAGGCAATCTAATCCTGGCCCCACACCCCTGCTGCGGGCCTAGCCGCTTCCTGGGAGTCACAGACTCCTTCCACCTCCGGAGCCAAAAGACACGCGCGTGGGCTCTGTGGAGAGACAGGAAGGACACCCGTGGCAAACAGCAGGTAAAAGAACGATCCCATGAAGGTGAGTCTCCAACACCTTCTAGGCGAAGCCTGAGTCTTGGCCAGACACGGGAGATGCGGAGTGAGTTTGAGAAGTTTCCCCAAGGCCTCCTGGGCCCGGGACTGGCTCTGAGTGTGTCTGTGTCCATTCCCGTGTGTGTCCCCCGGTGACAAGTTGAGAGGAAAATGCCACAGTGACCAGAGGGTCTCTGCCCCTCTCCCCGGCCCCTGGCTTCAGGCCAAGCCCAGGGACACCGGTGCACTCCCTCAGGTGCATCTCCTCCACACCGGCAAGGGATTTGGTTCAGGCCGGTTCGTACAGCGCCTGTTTAATACAGACCTGGCGTTTGCTAAGCCAGAGGGCCGGCTGGTCTCAGGCCGCCATCCCCACCCACAGTCCAAGGAGTAGAAAAAACCCATGGGTTTATCACTAGGAAAGCACGACACCAGGATTGGAGCAGAAAGGTTGGCTTTTCTGGGCAAGTTGTGGACTTTCCCAGGAAATCCTATGCTTACACACCTTGGCCCCAGACTGCTGTTGAATTTGGACCATAAGGTGGCACGCGCCACGCCCCCCCTTCTCCAAGGGATGACTCCTTCCCCAACCCCACACTCATCACCTCACCCAAACCGAGATCTACTCTGTCTCTTGGGGGTCAAGAAACCTCCACCCCGTTTGACCAAATTGCACAGAGATGCCATTTAGCAAAGCCCTGGTGACCAGCTGGGAAAGTAGGACGCCCTGTGCGTATTAACCCTCCACCTCCCGGTGAGCACAGCAGCCTCAGGTCACTCAGGCCTCCCAGGAACGCAAACTCTGCCCCCCAATCAGGCGGAGGGCGCTGATTGAAGCCTTTCAATCACTTACAAACCCATCAGTAAGTTGTTTGTTTGCTTTTTAATCAACCCCCATTGATTTAACAGGACTACTTGGCATCTTACAAGAATTCTAGGAGTCAGTTTACTTCCTTCAAAAATACTGAATACAAATTTTTCATTTTCTTGTCGCCTCAAATTACTCCGGGAAACCTAGGAAGCTACAAGAGACCACCCCCCACCCAATCAAAGAAAAAAAAAACAAAACACTTACCAATATACACAAATAAGATTCAGAATATGCTCCTAGGGTCCAGAAAATGAGAAGGCTGAGGGAAAGAGGAAGGAGGAAGTATTGTATGTCTGAAAAATTATAACAAAAATGTAAGACGCACGACCCAGACACTATGGGAGGGTGAGGGGGCTCAGGCTTCGGTTAGCTACACAGAAGTCTGGGGGCGGGGGAGGGCGCTCGCTCTCCGCCGGGTGACAGCTGGAGTAATGGCTGCAGACCCCGCATTGGGGCGGGGTGGGGTGGGGCTGGGGGTGGGGGGCAGTGATG
>NW_005357159.1:539740-558361 GCF_000412655.1 Myotis brandtii
TCCTAAAGGGATTCTGAACTAGTATGTCCCCGAGGTCCCAACCTTTTCGGGCCGTGGAGCAAAGGAAAGCTGAACTGAGACTGCTCCGCACCCGGCAGCCCCCAACCTCTGGGCCCGCGTTGGGGACCCGGCAGAAAGGGCGGGGGGCGGTGCCGGAGAGGGTAGCAGCCCCGGAAATGGTGATCCTTCAGTTCTGGCGGCACAAGACCGAACCGTTTCCATGCGGGTTCCAGGGAAGGCCAGGCCAGGCCAGGTCCTAGCCTACTCCCACCACCTCCCCTCCCGGCCCACGAAAGCGCAAACCCTCAGAGGGCGCACCAGCTCCCTGGGGCCCCCGTACCCTGAAGTGAAGTGTCCGCCGAGGGATCCAGCTGGGAAGGGCGGGGAGGAGGGGCGAGGGGTAGGGGCTAGCTAGGCTCTCCACCTCCTCCCGCCGCCTCCCTCCCGCGGGATGGAAGCCTCGCGGAGTCTGGGATTTTTTTCAGAATAATTGATGGGTCCAGTTCTCCAGAGCTTTCCCCGGTGAGAGCGCGGCGGACCGCGCTAGAATTTAAATAGACGTGATTAGTGCAATGCAAGGGGGCCTTGCGCCCGGGCCTCTCTTTCTCGCGGGTTCCTGGCTGCGTTCCTGGCAAGACGCCTGCTCCCCGGGCTCTAGGGGCCGCGCGGGGCCAGCGCCAGCTCGGCCAGCACCAGTGGGCGGCTCTGCTCCCCACCCCCAACCCCATGGACTCCAAGCCTCACCCTCTCCCCACATGCCTCTGACCAACGTGCACCCCGACCTGGAGGAGAGGGGAGTGGGGGCTGGCAGGCAACCCAGGGCCAGCGGCTTGCGAAGTGGTGGTAAGCCAGGGGTGTGGGTGCAGGGATCTGGCGGCTGGATCCCTGTCCCCACGCCTGCTTCTCACACTCTTCCCTTTCTGTACCTCTGCCCTCACCCGCCGTCCCCTCTCCGGCTGCCCAGCCAACGCAGCCTGAGCCGTGGAATTCACAGCGCCCTGCACTTACCCAAAGCGCAAAGAAGGTCCCCTCCACAAAGAAGTGACCGAGGCTGGGGGAAAGCCTTCCCCTTTGCTCTCTCTCACATCCCTGTCTCGTTGATTTGTTCCTGAAGGGGGGCCTGTGCATTCTTATAACATCTACAGCCAATTAATATTGCATTAACTCTATTTTTTTAAAAACACACACACAAAAGCACCAGAACACTGCACCCTATCAAAGCCATCTATTATTCACGGAAATGTAATTGGAGACCTAGGCTATGTGTGTTACAGGCCAGTGGAGGAAAACAGAGTCGTGACAGTATTTCAGAAAGCAAGGGGATCGAGGGGATCTAATATTTAATTTCAAGTCTGTGGTTTTCTAATTCGAGATTAAAAGCAGTCACGTCTTTGAAGCCAGACAGTTGGTATAAATGTACAGTTAAAATATTCTATTCCGGGGTCCCTAGGCAGAGCTCTCTGCTCGTCCCAGGCTTCATTAAATTTTTATTATCATCCCAGACTAGAGCAGGGAATGAGTGGAAAGACTGTCCATCTAATTGCAATTGATAAAAAAAAAAAAAGCTTTGAGATTTCCCCCTCATTTTAATGTATTAACAGCAGTTTTCTTCTTATGTCCAGTCTTTCCCAGCCCTGTGGTACACATAATCACTTTATCACACAGACACATTTTCTACTTTCTAACAGGCATGGGGTTTGGCTGTCTTCTCTGCCCTTTGAGAGGCCTGGGGGGTGGGAGGTGGGAGTGAAGGGAGACAGCGTCCTGGAGGCTGGCTTCAGAAAGTAATGATATATGAAAAAAGGGTGGCATCAGTTCTTGAAGGATCTGGCGAAAGATCAACGACAGACAACATTTGCACTAAGCTGGTTCTTCCTGTGGCAAGATGAAAGCATATTGTTACCCAAACAAAACAAACAGATTATTAAACCTGGCTGCACTTTTCTACAGCCTTTCCACGGTGTGGGATGAAAGCAGAGTCATATTTTATTTTATTTATCTTTCTCACTGCCACCCCCATCACACATACCTCAAAAAAACCCCTTTTGCTCTCTTTGAGCCTTCATGTGCTGCTAAACTGTCACACCAAAGAACTATGGACTGTAGATGTGTGTGTGTGTGTGTGTGTGTGTGTGTGTGTGTGTGTGCAGGGAGCCCGTTTCAACAAGGGTGTTTTAAATTTTTTTGAAACTGGTGCAAACAAAGAAACAAAGCCCGTTTCAACAAGGGTGTTTTAAATTTTTTTGAAACTGGTGCAAACAAAGCTTTTCATCTCTAGGCATTGAAAGCACAGAATAAAACCCACAGTTTGCTTTCTGAGCAGCTTCCTATTATCACATCGCCACTTAATTTTATTTCTATTCTCTCCAAGTTAAATAGAAAGACTGGCTCACAAGGGAGCTGCCATGTGCCTACAGACTGGGGATGTCAAGCAGAGAGACTCACTGTGCAAAGTTAATTTCAATTCCCGAGGAGGATTTCACATTCCGGCTGGCTCTGACCCACAGTAATTAGCTGAGATAACTAATGATTACTTACTTATTCCTTGTAATTATCTGGATTTAATAATTTGCTGTGTAATTTATTAATTTGCTCATAATAGCCTTTCAGTACTGGGAATGGCTCTCTTAAAGGGGCAAAGCAGGAAAAAAATCAGTGATTTTTTTGTCTCATTGCCATAAATCTGTCTCCTGACAAATGTAGACTTCAGGAGCATTTCTATCACAATCATCTGGAACCTTTGTCTTTCTTGTTGTTCCATCAGGATACAACTTTTTTTTCTTCTGTTGCAGCCCCTCCCTCCAAGGCCAACTACAAAGTTAAGTGCATGCATGCAGTTTTGAGTTCTAATGTGGACCATTTATACTTGGAGATATAAATTATTTTCAACAAACAAGTGAAAAGATGAATTTCTAAACTTACTGTCATGGCTTTCCTAGAAAAATTTGAGATTCATTTTTTTCATTAACATGCCTTTTAAAATCAAGTAAAAAAATGTAATACCTTTTTCACATCTCCTCAGAGCTTCCCCAATAGATACATCAAAAGTAACTTATTCGTTTTAAGTTTGAAATAAAGCATGTTTACCACACAAATTCTAATTCTGTTGGCAAAGAGAGGTCTCAGAATCTTTTACTGTGAAAAGACTTAGTTATGTTTTGTTGTTTACTTTAAAAAATACATTTTATAGAAAAACAGGAGAGTATTTCATTGAATGTAAATCTTATTTCATTTGCTTTTGCATAGTTCCATTTTCACCCAAGTTTATCTGTCAATGAAACTTAGTCGAACAAGAGAATTGACCAACTGATTTAATGTCAAATATCCAAAGGAAACTGCATTTTTCTAGATAATATTATAATCCAATTGGTGTAGAGAGTACTTAGGTAACAATCAGGCCTTACTCGATCTTTGCTGTTAGTCATTTATTCCATTCTAGTTTAGATTTAGATAATCACTTGGAACAAAAGGATTGGATCATTTGCCTTTATAAAAGTTTAAAAAATAAACTACAAAGTTCTGAAATATCAAATTGAGGATGACTAGATGTACTGCTAATTCAATATATAAATATCAATTTCCAATAGAAAGTATTGTGAACCTTGAGGAAATAAAGTTAGAAAAGGAGTCATGAATGCCTATGGATTTGATTGATATGACAAAGATCTTCAGCCTCAATTTGCTATTTATCCATCTGAATATTTTGAAAGTCAATACCAAATGGATATTTCTCAACAATGTATACAGGATTCACTCCACTCTTACTTTTCATTTCTTTAAGATCAATTCTCTTCTTTCTAAATCTCTTTGGTTTGTTTTGGTATGTCTCTGCAACTCTAATTAATAAAAACTTTCATAATACATTTTTCCTAAAATTCTGCTCTTCTCATAAAGCAAACACATTTAAGCAGGGTTCATTAATGGATATAATTTCCATCTTGTAGGCAAGAGAGGTGGGGGGAGGGGTTACCCTTGTACTTCAAAATGCACTAAAGAGGACACTTATTTCTTTTCTATTCACTATGTTTCTCAACTTATACTACTTACACTGGATTTATCTCTTTATTTGAAGGTGTCATATTTGTGAAAGAAAACTAGCACACTTGTTTTTCCCCTAACTGACTCCCCTCTCTCTTAATGCACCCATCCTAGACCCTTAGATAACAGTCACATATAGGAAGAAGGAGGTGCTATTTATTGAAGACAATTTTTATCCTAGATTAGCAAGCCTGATTTGCTACATACTCAACCCATTTAATTCATTTCCCCCACTCTGCAAAAAAATAAGCAAGCAGAAAGTTCTCCAGGTGGCTAGAACTGCACTGTCAAAACATGTTGGAGTAGGGCCCAATCATGTGGTTGCTATCCGTGGTGCTGAAATCAGTATCCAGCGCAGTGAGATTGAAGGTTGGCTATTTAAAAAGACTTTCAGAAAAACTGAATCTAAAATAGGGGATGAAATGGAAGAAGGGACTTTCAAACTCCAAGACACGGGATCAAAATTAAACCATCAATATCACTATATCTTAATTCATAATTCTTTCTTTTAAATCCCTATAACTTTCGGTTTTCTTAGGCATCTATGCAATGCATCCTATTATTTCGAAATGGACACGTGGATTTCGTTTCTTCAAGGGTCTTCTTATTTCAGATATAGGAAGATAAATTCTTCTACCCATTACCCATCCAACTTTTACAACTTTTTGTTACATCTGAAAATCACAATCAGTTTTCCAACAACATTTAACCCCAACTTGAGTCACTATAACAATTTTCATTGACTCATAGTATATTACCTATCTTCATCCTCAAAATAAGAAATACCCCCAGACAATTCCATATTAGAAGGGTCACAGCTCAAGTTAGCAGAATTACCCCTGGTGGATGACCTGTTTCCTCTCTTGTTGGACTTATAGATTAGTTTGATGTTTCATCATTAATAATGCAAGTATCTAAACTAGAGCTTTCCTGGGGGGGGGGGGGGGGTGAGTCCCTAATATGTTGCTCAACTGTTGTAAGAAGTCTTAAAATTATTTAAATGGGTAAGGAGGTGTCTTTAAACTATGATCACAAAAAAGAAAAGTCTGTGTATCAAATATGCAAAATTTCTTTGTGCCAGACCACTGTTAGACAGACTTCCAGCAACTCTGATTGTCTGTGTGAGTCATAGAAAGGGGGCAATAGTTTGCTCCTTCTAACCACCTAGGCAATAATTTGCTCCTCAACCCCACTCTACATATTGTAGAATGTGGGTTTCCTTAAAGGTATGGGAAAGAGGGAGGGAAGGTGGGAAGCAGGGAGGGAGAGAGGGAGGGAGAGAGTAAGGGAGAGAGAGAGAGAGAGAGAGAGAGAGAGAGAGAGAGAGACTATACTTCCTGCTCTGATTTGGGGGCACTGCTTCCCAGGAGTGGTAGCTAAACTGAGGACTATGGAGGACCAGCCCCTAGGCCTCAACCAGAGTTTCCTACTCTCCCAACTAGGTCTTGACTCTTGACATACCCAGTCTCCCAGGGCTACTGAAAACCAAACTGAGTTCCTTTCTTCCTTTTACTCATGCAACACCTCTACTCACAAAGATTCTCTTTGCAGAATTATTGCAGACCCAGGGAAAGGACTCCCAAGGAGGTATTTAGAATCACATATCCTGATCTCAACTGGGCAGAAAAGCAAAGCACCCTGTGAGATGAGCTCTGACTGTTAGGAGTCCATGAAAATCCTGTCATTTTACACTTTCTTAGAGAAACACCTCCTACTAAATCCAAGTCAGACTTTGATAACAGTCTCTCCATAATAAACCATAAAATGTGTTTCTGTTTTTAAAAAATTCCCTATCAAAATAATTCCAATGTAAATGATTTAAAACATCACATTTTAAAAGCCATTTAATTTTAATAGCACATTTTAATGAAAAAGCAGCATACTTTGCCAATAAAACATTAAAATCATCTCTTCAATGAAAGACAATCAAACCACACCAAAAATAATACATTACCATAGTAAATAAACCATCTATTAACAAAAACAAGAAACCAGGTCATATACAGAACTCAAGACTTTGGAGATCCTTAGATGGAACAGCAATACAGCAAAATTTGTAAGAATATATCTATATGTGTATCGTTTTGAATGAAATATTTACAGTAGATAAGGTACCAGTCATCATGTACCCATTTTTTTGTTCCAAAAGAATTTTACCAGACAATGTGAATTTACAAGCAGTGCACTGTCTTTCTTTGAGAAAAATTAGTTTTTCTACAAACAAACCTCCAAAAGGAAAAACCGAAGGAATCCTGTAAATGTTAAAATGTAGTTAACAAAGCAATTGAAAACCAGAAGACTGAAATACCTTGGTGAAATCTTAGAATCTGGAAGAACAAACACCAAGTGGCAAATGCACCAAAAGCTAGAAAATGATGCATTATAGTCATGTTTCCAACTGCTTCACTTCTTCTCTTCCATTAGAGGTGTGTGTGTGTGTGTGTGTGTGTGTGTGTAAAAGGGTGTGTAAGAGCATGTACAGTGGGGACAATGTGGGAATCCCCATTAAATATGTAACGAAGTAAACAATACTTTGGACAGTGAATCAGGTCTACACGATTAAGACATCCATTACTGAGTGCCATGTGTGTGTGGTGTGTGTGTGTAAAAGGGTGTGTAAGAGCATGTACAGTGGGGACAATGTGGGAATCCCCATTAAATATGTAACGAAGTAAACAATACTTTGGACAGTGAATCAGGTCTACACGATTAAGACATCCATTACTGAGTGCCAACTCACAAATCAGAACACTACCAGTAAAAACAAAGAAAAAATTCTTCATTCCAAGTGAGCATATACAAATGGGCTGAAAGAAACACAGTGTTAATAGGAAAGCTGTAAAAATTCAGTAAACTCATCAAACATAAACATTTTTAACTTCACTAACCATACTCCCCCCCATTTTTTAAGACTAAAGAAGTTTAATTAATTAGAATGTTTACAAATTAAGTTGCCAGAGAGATAAATTAATAATTTACAGAGGGTTGTTCGGCAATAATCTAATAATAGCTTTCAAGATCAGTGAACACAGCAGGCGCAACTCCTTTCTTAAGCATTAACACTTCAGAGAAGGACGAAGGGGGTAAGAACCACAATAAAAATATATATATAATATACAGTGTAAATGCAGAAAATCTGCCATCTTTTTTAAAATTCAAAATACTTTAGAGATGTCTCTGTCACATTAAGCATCAACTCTAGTTTAAAGTTTCAGTCCTGAATCAATTTCTATTTCTGAAAAATAGCTGCAAAGTGTACTTTTAAACTTGAACAAGGGTGATGTCTTTAGGAATAAAAACAAATCTTACTTGATCATTCTGGGGGCCTTTCAAAGGGCTGTCTCTTCTGCCTTCCCGCAAACAGCCAGCCCCCAGGCTTCCTCTGCGGAAGTCCAGGTGCCTTTTCCGGGGTGGGGTGGGGCTCAAAGGGACAACTTTGCTGCAACTTGACAAATCCCTTCTTTTGTTTTTCTTTCCTTGCAGGAGTCGTTTCACATTCTCACCAGGCTTGCGGCTCAGCTGCGCGCTCACTCTCCAATCCCCCACTTTCTCTGGATTCACATTTACTGGAATGATTTCTGGTCGCCAAACGTGGAAAGAAAAAGGCAGGAGAGAGAGGGGGGGGAGGAAAAAGAGAGGATGAGGAGGGGATTGTCCCTGGAGAGGCCAAGGGTCTCCTAAATGCCCGCAGAATATTTCATTCTTTTCTGTTTCTGCCTCTGGTTGCAGAACCAGACGCGCACCACGTTTTTCTTAAGGTCCAGCTTCTCCGCGATGGCAGCGATCTTCTCGGAGGAGGGCCGCGGCTGGATGGCGAAGTAGGCTTCCAGCGAGCGTTTCTCCGGCGCCGCGATGGATGTGCGTTTGCGCTTCTTCTCTGCGCTGTTGAAGAGCTCGGGCTTGGTGAGCTTCTCGCGGTGGGACTTCTCGGCCTCCTCGAGCCATGCTTGCAAGATGGGTTTGAGCGCGATCATATTGTTGTGCGACAGCGTGAGGGACTCAAACCTGCAGATGGTGCTCTGGCTCAGCGAGCCCACGCCGGGGATCTTGAGGTTGGCCAGCGCGGAGCCCACATCAGCCTGGGTCACCCCCAGCTTGATGCGTCGCTGCTTGAAGCGCTCGGCGAATGCCTCCAGGTCCCGGGGGTCGGCGTCCACGTCGCTCATGCAGCCCATGTGTGAGGGCAGCCCGTGAGTGTGGGCCATGCTGAGCGCTGCTTGATGCATGGGGTTCATGGTAGCCATGTGCGGCGCATGAGCTGGCGTGGATACCACCGCGCCGTCGGGGCCCGCCATGGCACCCAGCGCCAGCCCCGGACTCAGGTGCTCCAGCAGCTCTCCCTCCAGCGCCTGGTGCGGCTGATGGTGGTGGTGGTGGTGGTGATGGTGGTGGTGGTGCGTGCCCGCCAGCGCGGACGGGTGCGAGATGGGCACCGACGAGGAGGAGGCAGAGGACGTGCACGGGATGGTGTTCATGGTGTGGTAGGTGGCGTCCGGCTTGAAGGGGCTGTGGTGGGGCGGGTGGTGGTGGTGGCTCTTGCTCTGGGAGACGATGTCCACGGCCGCCAGAGCCTCGGCGCGGGCCAGCAGACTCTCATCCAGCCCGCCGAATATATTGCTCTGCAATTGCAAGTAAAAGGCACACATTACGCTCAGCAGGGAATTGTGCGCGCGCTCTCCGGAAGCACCGGCCCTTCTCTCCACACCGCGGCCGCGCCTACAACATTCCCAGAACGTTAAAATAATAATAATTAGTAGCAACAGTAATAATCCTGAAATTTGCAGGTGAGGAGGAGAGGCAGGAAGCCACCCAGAGAAACTGAGCGTGCACGAGGAGGAGGAATGTGAGCCTGCAAACACAACACAACACAGCACGCGCACAGGCAACATCCCAGGTCATAAAAATTAATATGAAAGGAAAGACCCGCTGAATACATAAGAGAGGGGGGGGAAATTGGTTGGAGGTGTGGGGTGATTTGCTGTGCAGACATGAAAAAAACATCAAGCAGATAAAGGGGCTGTCAAAATGTGCCTCTAAGCGGTGATTATGCAGAAATACGCACCGGTGGGGTTGGAAGACACGCTCTCCGCATCGCCTCGGAACCCCCGCCGCCGCCGCTACCACTGCTGCTGGAGCTGCTGCTCCGGCCTCCGCCGCCACCGCCGCCGCCACTGCCGCCAGCATTGCTGGAGCTGCTGGGAGAGCTGGCCGCGGGCGCCGCAGGAGCGGAGGAGCCGGGAGAGGCACTGTGCAGTGCCGAGTACTTGGGCTCCACGTGCAGGCTGCTGCCGTGCGGCATGCTGAACGCCTGCTTGCTGTTCAGGGACATCATCATCATCTTCCCAGCCGGCCGGAGCGCTGGTCCGTAGCGCAAGAAGTGACCCCGGCTGCCCGGACCCTCCCGAGAAGTGCTGGTCAAGAGCGGCGGCGGGACCGGCGGTGTAAAGTTGCGCTCCCCCGCCGCTGCTCCGAGCTTGGCGCGTCTTGCCCCGGCTACGCGCTCCTCCGCTGGCTCCGGCGTCAGTCTGATCGGGTGCTAGGCTCCGCTAGGCGCTAGCTGCAGACCTGGCCGCCCGAAAGTGCCCCCGCGCCTCGCGACAGCGGAGTTATACTCCCCTCTCCCTGCGCCTGCCCCCGCACCCCCTCCTGCCCTCCCTCCCGCGCGCCTCCGCCCTCCCCTGTTCGAGTCTATCTTCGCCCCTTCTCCGCCTCTGCTCCCTCCAGGCTCCGGCCCTTTCAGATACCCGCCTTCTGCTCTCCCGCCGCGCCCTCCACCTTCCCTTTGGGCTCCAGCCGGCTCCGACGCCACCGCCCCTTCTCGGCGCCCCGCAGCTCTCACTTACCTTAGTGCCCTCTCCACCCCACCCACTGGCCAGGTCTACACTCCAGTCCGGGGGCAGTTCCTACTTAGGAGCTGGCCTCCAGCCCCTTCTGGAGACCCACCTCACCGGGAAACGGAACTCCTAAGTAAAGTTGCGGGCCAAGCCAACCTCGAGTGGGGTTTTCCCTAGACTGCTAAGAACGTCTCTTACCTGGCTGCCTCCCCCGCCTCCTGTTTACCGCTAAGTTCCACGCCTCCGCCCCCACTTGGCCCAACCCTCCCCGCAGCTCTGGTGACCCTGATCCCAGGCTCCCCGCCACACTGGTGGACCCGGATGCTGCCCTCGACCGGGTTCCTCCGCGCTGCTCTGCGCTTCCCGTCCAATGCGCGCAGTGGTTGGTGCTCTGCTCTGCACCCCCTCGGCCCGGCGGGTGCCTGGTGCCCAAGAGACCGGGGGTCGACAGGGCTGCAGGGCTTTCTCTCCCTCGGCTCCTCGCCGCTCTCAGCGGATTGGACGGCCTCTGAGCAGGCTCGGGTCGCCTGTGCGCATGCGACTCCCCCCTCCGCCCCTTGTCCCCGCGTACTCCCCCAGCACCACCACCGACACACACTCCTCTCCACCCTCTTTTCTCTTCCTACGGATCTTTCTCCTCCTCCTCCCTGTATCCAGTTCAGTGTGAGTTGGGTCTTGGGCGGATCCATGGGCAAACCCTGCCGTTGGATTTATTATTCTTCATTAGCCACAATCAAAGGAGAAAGGGGCAAATGACAGAGGGAGAGGCAGGGCCAGAGATCAAAAAGCGCATGTGCTACTGAACTCCCAACACACACACCCCATCACACACACACACACACACACACACACACACACACACGCCCTCAAGGGCTGGCACAAGTCCCACTTATCTTCATTTCCACAGCCACTCGGTGAAGAGATAGCCTATTTTTAGCCAATACTTTTGTCCCAGTGGGTACCACTTTTCTTAGAAGTGGACACACACTGTTCCAATTGTAAAAGAAGGAGACAACCTCTCCTACACACACACACACACACACACACACACACCACAGCCTTCCTCTCCTCCCCGCTCTTCTCTCTACTTTCCTTGGTGTTGGGGGCTGCTGTCACCTCCCCAGAGCGCGGAAGGAGCGGGGTGCAGGTGAGGGTGAGAAGGTCCCGACGCTGGAGCCGGCGGGTGGCAGACGAGGACGGGGGTGGCTGGGAGCAGGTGCAGGCACACAGTGCCTGGGGAAGGCGAGCAGGTGCGAGAGCAGGCGGCAGGCCTGAGAGGCGCTGGCGCGCGCTGGGACAAAACAGAGTGGGAGGAAGCGTGGCGAAGGGGGGCCATCGAGTGGTCAGCACCCGGAAGCCCCGCGGCAGCAGCAAGAAGGGGGCCGCCGGTTGACCCCTGACCTCAGCGGGGCGGGACGCCAGGTTCAAATTGGGAGCATAGACTTTGCTACACGCCAGGACTGGGAAGATGCCGCTAACAGCATGCGACGGGATCTGTCCATGGTCCTTAACCCCCTTGCGCTTTCCTGTGCTACTCCCAGGTTTGCCTTTCTCCTCCCTTCTGTGGAGGAATACGTAAATAGTAGCCAAAGAGGATTCCTCCTACCTTCAGTAGCTGAGCCGAGGGGCCTGGACAAGAGACTGGAGAGGGGTTGTTGACATAAATGAATGTGGCTTGCCCCCCGGACGGTTCAAGTAAATGTTTAGGTGTTTAATTTCTATATCAACAACAGCCAGGGTAATTTTCAAGGAAATAAAAAAAATGACATTGTACAGCTCTCACTGTCTCAAGCTTCGAGAAATGAAATAAATCAAAGTTAAAAGCTTGAGTATCATTTAATTATAGTGCGAATAGCGCTTTGAAAGAAGTAGAGCAACATCTCTAAACAAATTATGACTGGGCCAGGAAGGAATTATTAGATTGAAATTTCATTTAGGCTCGGGAGACACCGCGCTTCACTGTGTAATCTGCTATGCCTCATCTGATTTGTATGCTTAATTCAGCTTGACGAATTTATTAGTTTTCATAATAGTGAAAATATTGAGCAGCACTATGGGCTAATGCATTGTATGTACTATAAATTGTATGTCATCGTGGAAAGGCTGAAGTCTATAGAAATCTTTTATTAATGCCAGCATTGGAGGGAGGATTTTTGTTCAAGCCTTGGAGAGGTTCACACCAAACTCCACTGTTGCTCTGTCTCACTTGCCCATTAACATACTGTCATACTAATTAGACTACTTCATCAGTGATATAATTTCAAACTTTAAATTATGTTCTAATTAACAAGGGTTGTCCAATTTGCTTAATCTTCAAAAGGTTTTGGATAGTCTAATTAGTATAAACTGTTGAGCATCTCTAAAGCCTAATAAAAAACCCATTAAAATATTTTGGGTATGTTTTCTATCAATTCTGTGTAAGGTTAACATGGCTCGTGAGAGTGCAGGAAGACAGTAACTGGAAGACAAATATATGCATCTACCTAGTTTCCCCAGATTATAATACTAAGTGAATCACAGGAGAAACTTTGGGTATTGCATCTCCTAAACAATCTGTGTGTTTATTTTATTTTTTAAAATATATTTTATTGATTTTTTACAGAGAGGAAGGGAGGGGGATAGAGAGTTAGAAACATCAATCAGCTGCCTCCTGCACACCTCCTACTGGGGACATACCCTTGACTGGAATCGAACCTGGGACCCTTCAGTCCGAAGGCCAACACTCTATCCACTGAGCTAAACCGGCTAGGGCTGTTTGTGTGTTTAAATTAAGGTGTAAGAATATCAAGGAGACTCAACACACACACACACCACAAACAATCCAATTAAAAAATGGGCATAGAACCTGAATAGACACTTCTCTAAAGAGGATATATAGATGGCCAATAGACATATGATAAGATGCTTGACATCACTAATCATCAGAGAATGCAAATTAAAACTACAATGAGGTATCACCTCACACCTGCCAGAATGGCTACTATCAACAAATCAACAAACAACAAGTGCTGGCAAAGATATGGAGAAAGGGGAAACCCTGGTGCACTGTTGGTGGAAATGCAGATTGGCAGATTGGCTATGGAAAGCAGTATGGATTTACATAAAAAATTAAAAATGGAACTGCTGCCTTGTGAAGTGATTCCACTTCTGGGAATATATCTGAAGAAACCTTGATTCAAAAGAATATATGCACCTCTGTGTTCATTGCAGCATTATTTACAATAGCCAAGAGTTGGAAGCAGCCCAAGTACCCATGAGTAGATGAGTGGATAAGAAAGCAGTGGTACATTCATGCAATGGAATATTACTCAGCTGTAAAAAAGAAGGAAATCTTACCTTTTGGGACAGCATGAATGGACCTGGAGAGTATTATGCTATGTGAATTAAGCCAGTCAGAGAAAGACAAATACTATACGATTTCACTTATTTGTGGAATCTAACGAACAAAAGTAATTAACAATATAGAAACAGACTCATAGATACAGAGAACAGACTGACAGCTGTTAGAGGGGAGGGGAATTGGAGGGCTGGGTGAAAAGATGAAGGGATTAAGAAAAAATTGAGGGAAAAAGAATATCAAGGAGAAAAAACCACATGGGGGAAAGATTCTTCTCTTTCATTAGGTGCCTAATTAGATGTAAAGTGAAAAGCAACCCTGAGGAGTTTCCCAAGCATTGTTGTGGCAACAGTCTGCTGAACTTGGATTGCAAAATCAAATATTGGGGGTGTTTTGAACCTCTCCCTGTCCCCTCCTCCTTTATTGAGCTTAATTACTTGCAATAGTTGTTTTAATGTATGTTGTCACCTGGGAGTATTGAGAAATGCATATCGTTAATATGAATTAATCTTGATTTTAATAGCAACTGACAACTGATCTCCAAAATGCTAAACACTTGTCACCATTCATATGGTAAATAAGGTAGTATAATAAATTCATGAAATAAAAAGGGCACTGTTAAAATAACTGGGGGAAAAACTTTGTTTGATATGGAGTTTATTGACTGAAACTATTTTAAGCAGGGCAGCTCCCAAGAGAATATTTCCTGATGGCTAAAATCCATATAGCCTTAAATTAATTTCAATATAATTTTTAAAAATCTCCCAGATATTTCTCAGTGATATCTCTAATTCCAGGCAGGAAAAAAAAAAAACAAAGCTCTTCATGCTAATTATCAAGTTGAGATAAAATGTGTAGTTGTCAAGCAGTTCAAGAGTTTACTTCCTATATTCCCTTCCCCTGAAAAATACACTTTTTAAAAAACTTCTAGAGTTAGATTTCCGCTTTTCTCACCTGAAGTGAAATATGAACAGCAGTAATTTGTTTCATTAGTGGGAAAATGCAATACTTCCTTCATCACCAGGACTTGCAGTCTTGCAATCATTCCTTCCAGGAGTGTCCAGAATACCAACATATTTGCAGTGATGTCAAGAAAACCCATTTTCGTTTTGCCCACAGGCATTGCTGCAAAGTGCTCCAGTAAGTGTGGAAGCTGCTCACCGATGAAGAAAGACTCCGGCCTCCCAGCGAGTGGAGGTCTTCTAGAGCACTGGATAGTTGGGAATAAACCCAAGGGTGGAAGGAGAAGGCCCAGTATCTGAAATCTGCTTCATATGACCTCAACATACACTTTTATGCCCAAGCACCTATCCACGTTGGTGCCTCTGCACACCTACAGACTTACCTACTAAACCAAAAACAACAAAGTGA
This sequence comes from Myotis brandtii, assembly GCF_000412655.1. Taxonomy (NCBI): domain Eukaryota; kingdom Metazoa; phylum Chordata; class Mammalia; order Chiroptera; family Vespertilionidae; genus Myotis; species Myotis brandtii. The sequence goes on from NW_005357159.1 coordinate 554,321, forward strand.
CTTTTAAAGCACAGAAATGAAAAATGGATAAACTGTGGGACCACTGAGAGGAGCACCTTTCTTCTCGCCAAGCCTGTTTGACAATAGTTTCCATCCCATCTGCTGCCAGAGGCGGACAGAGGTGACCAACTTCCCTCCAGGTGAGTGAGGAGTGGCTGGAGATTCCACTCAAACTCCCCGGTAGTGGGGTCCCAACCCCGAATTCGCCCGCAGCCATCCCGAGGGGAGAAGTCACTGTCTCCTCATTTACTATTAAAATTTTAAGCAGGGCATTCATATTTTACCGGAGCTAATATGTTTTATTAAATTTTAATCCATAAGGGCAGTGTGATTTCTTTGTATTTCAAACAGAATTGAGTTGGATTGCAAGGAAGATTTCTTAGAGGACAGGTCTGACCCTACTCATGCACCATTTCAATCCTGGGTAGACAGGACTTGGGGGAGGAAAGAGGAAAAGGATAGACAGCCCCCCCTCCACCCCCATCTCCTCTCCTCAAGGATCCGGAATAGAATCAGACGCCGTGAGCTCTCTCCGGATTCTGAAGCTTGGGGCTGAAGTGTAGGAGGTGATTAGAAGCCTCCATGGAGGCCTCGCCTGCTCCAGGGAAAGGAAAGAAAAAATAAAAGAAGGAAAGAAAAGAAGGGAGTTATCCTTGAAACGGAGACTTCTGGGCGCGCAGAGATTGCTGGCCGCAAAGGGAAGGCGCGCTCTCCTGGGTTCCCTGCGTCCTGAGAAGCGGGCTCCGTTCCCGGAGTGACGCGCGCATTTTGCTCAAACGTCGTCCGCCAAAGCTGCTGCGTTTGTCTCTCATGTTCCCTCTCCACCGTCTCTCCGTGAGCTCCCAGTCTCCCCGCTTCGCTCAAAGGTATCAGGCACCCTCTCTGCCCCATGGCACGGCCTCCTTCCAGAGCCTTCCTGGCTCACTCTCCTTCTCCGCCTCCCAATGCGAGCGGTCCGCCAGCGTCTCCGGAAACCTGGCATCCGGCGTCCCCAGGCCCTTCTAGATGGAAATCCGGGCTTGCAGCGTCCAGCCCTCCTCTCAAGGCCCGGCAGGGCGAGGGGAGAGGAACAAAAGCAAGTGGCTATTGGTGCTCTGGAGGGCACGCTCTGGGGACAGGGACAGACTTGCGCCAGGGCCAGGGGCCTGGAGTCGTCGGGCGAGCCACGTGGGGCTCTCCCTAGGTGATTCTGGACTGAGGAAAGTGGCCGGGCAAGGGACAAGGGGTGAGCCGAGGCAAGGTGGAAAGGAAAGCAACCGTTCCCTTTCCCTGGTGGAGGGAAGGAAGCAGAGTTCAATTTCAAATAAAGCAGACAGGGAGGAGGGGGACGCCGGACGCAGGACGCGGCCAGCCCGGGTCCGCTAGATGCCCGCGGGGCTCCCAGACGCTTTCACGGTTCTGCCAGGTAGCTTTGCTGACGCTGTGTGTGGCGAGGAGCTCACACGCAGGGCACAGCTGATTGGACCCACTGGAGTCGACCAACCTTGGGAGCAAACACAACAGGCTCCAAGGAATTACCATCTGCCCCAGGGAAGGACTCAGTCCTCCGCATCCAACTCCGCTTGCCCCTGAGCGCGGGGGGCGGGGGGACGCAGATTCACACACTGACGCACTGGACACCCTCACAGACACGCTCACACACCCACGCACGCAGGCACACACGTGCTGACAGTCACGCACACTCACTCGGACTAACACCTGCTCCCCCCTCCTCCCCGGCTTCTCAAGCCTCTTTGGAGGAAGGGGACAGACCTCACTGTTCTATCTCCAAGCAAGCACCCCCGTGTTTACTTGCCCCCAAAAAACAGTTATTTTTTGTTGCAGTAAATTTTCCTGGCCCGTGTGTTTACCTCTTCCCAAAGTTAAGTCCAGTCACGAAATCAAAGTTAAGGCATCGGAATAATCAATGAAGATTTTGCAATCCTTGGCGCCTCGCGCTTCCTGGAACTAAAATAAATGCAGGAAATCGAAACTTAATTACTTGAAAGAAATCCAGAAATCCCTCTGCATAATGTATCCAGTCATTTTTGGTAGCGTTTGTGTTCGATGCAGTGTTTGTTAACGCTATACTTTTCACTAAGATCTGGCTCCCTTCCGGGACTCCTTGGGGGTCGCTGCACCCCACATGGGCCAGGAGTTTTGCCTAGCACTAGGCTCCCCCTCCTTCCACTGCGCACAGCTGAAGAAGTAACATTTCTTCTCAGAAGTCGTCAACTGTAATGGTACAAGAACCCCTGGCTCTGAGGGCTCTGTGTAGGTAAAAAACAAACAAAAAGTCTCACCCACTCTCTCTCCGTTTAGCTCACTAGGGCTATTACTTGAATTTGTGTGAGTTGTTTCATACTAGATCTGAAACCAGGCCCCTTAGTAAATGCAAGCCAGGGCCATTTCTCTGAGGGAATAGTGCACCATCGAAAAGTGCCATTCTGCTGGTAATGGAAAAATTGATTAAAAGGTGGATTTTTTTTCCTTCTCTCCAGGGAAATGCTTTCTCCCCTCAGGTGTCATTATCTTCCTAAGGCACATACTAGAATGTTTGTTCTGCCTACACTGATCTTCAAGGTACTTAGCTGGACCACAAAACCTGAACACTAGTTTCTTCCTCTGGTGTCTGTTCCTTTCAAACTCACTCATTTCCCCTTTCTCCTTTGGTTGCTAATTAAGAATCTTCATGTGTATAAAGTGCCAGAGGACCTTCATCAAGCAGATGCTCTGAGTTCAGCCCAAAGATTCTGGCTAAGATCAAATAACTTTGGTACATGTTGTGATGCTGACATCAGGTACTTTGGGGAGTTTAGAGATTTGGTGATGACCAATGACGTGGCCAGTGAATTGGCAGAACAGGATAGTCCCTGAGTTTTTTAGCGTGCTGACGGTGACTCCAGAAAGACAAGCTTTCTCATAGATACCTTGTGGAAATCTGAAGTAATGTTATGAAAGAATGAAAAATACATTGGGGAACAGCTTGGCAACTGAAGTACATTTTGATTTAACTTACATTAACAGAAATGTAATGTAAAAGTGAAAGGATCTAACAAAACCATTAATAATTAAAAAATAATTACAGATAGTCTGTCCTTACTATTCATAACCACTCAACACTTTAGACAAAGAAAACGGAATACTCTTAATGGAAATGAAATGTGAGCAGACTGCTAATGAGAAGTTAACCAAGAACTGAGCATTTGTGAAAGAAGAGGGTTTCCTTGTTTTCCCCAATTTTATTCTCTCAGAGTTAGTTTGGACCTTCCTCTCCCATCAGCATATAAACCGAGTGTCAGAGTTTATACAACAGAAATCTATTGAGCAATAACAATACAGACTTTATTGAATTCTGAAGATTGGGGGCACCAGATGGCTTGTCTATTAACCATCCTCATTGACAAATATTTATAGGTGCCTAGGAGATCCATGCCTCTGTAATAGATTTTGGTTGGACAATCCCATCCCACAAGAGTTTCATAAAACAATGACCCTCTAAAGACAGTGGTTTGTTCCCTTCCCCTATTTGTGGTCATGTGGAAAAAAAGATTAATCATTCTTTATGGATTCAATGCCAACCTTTTTCTTATACTCTTCACCAAAGGAGTTGCATCCTAATATAAAAAAAATGTGTGCCCTAACTGGTTTGGCTCAGTGGATAGAGTATAGGCCTGTGGACTGAAGGGTCCCAGGTTCAATTCCAGTCAAGGGCATGTACCTTGGTTGCGGGCACATCCCCAGTAGGAGGTGTGCAGGAGGCAGCTGATCGATGTTTCTCTCTCATCGATGTTTCTAACTCTCTAACAGTCTCTCTTCCTCTCTGAAAAAATCAATAAAATATATTTTTAAAAAATGTGTGTGTATTTTTCTATTACCTAAATTATATTTATTCTCTTTCCAGTATGTATTTTTCAGAGTCCAAAGTCTTTAGAATATTGTTCTACACATAATCATACAGTAAACCATCAGTCATATGCTAGACCTTTAAAAAGGTGTTGGACGAAAGATATAGCAACTCCATTCTGGTTTTCCCTTCATATTCTTCTTTATTTTGTTTGC
>NW_005357159.1:558506-613780 GCF_000412655.1 Myotis brandtii
GGCAGAAAGCAGACTTCACGGCCTCTTTTCAGAGATAAAGGGAAATCTTACAAAAGGAGAGATTTGCAGACAACAAACTGGAATTCAATGAAGTCATGGCTGAGGCATCTGCTGGGACGCCACCAGGAAGTGGTGACCTACAGCCTATGTCAAATCTTGTCATCTAAAGAATTTGAAGCCTCCTTCCTTCCTTCTTTCCTTCCCTCCCTATCCCCAAATGAATTAGAAACAGGACAGCATGACTTTTGTAAGAAACAAACAATTTAAAAAACTAAGAAAAAGTCCAATAGATTGACTACAAAGCTTGCAAATACTTTCTAGCTATATAAATATGAGTTGAGTGCATAAAGCAAGTTAGATTCCTTGTAGGCATCCACTCTCAATTTTTTAATGCTGCAGAAGGACATTACTACAATGACAACAAACTTACCTTTAAACCTTTATTCTTTCTTGAAATTTTATATATGACCTATGATTTGCCTGTAAATCCCATATATACAGAATGTGAAAATCAACCATAGAAGTAGAATATTTGTACCCAAATATGTGCTATTATATCCCCCTTTCTTTCTCTTTTTTATATGCCTAGGTAGATCATGCAGACACCACACATTCAGCTAACATGTACTCTGGAAGATGCTATAGCCTTGTGCTTTGACTAGTTTTTCCTGATATACATGTGACTTAAACTGACCAAGCATCATGACAAACATGCTGTATTTTAAAATGTTAAGATCTCTCTTCTTCAAGACACAAATTCTACATACTTTGTGATGGCAGGTGCTCATTGCACTTTTTCTTTGCCTTTCAAATGCCAAAGTAGGCATTATCAACATTGTGCTTATCTGACATATTTCTTTCTCTTTTTTTAATAGGATTAAATTATTGTATTGCTAAATTATTATTTTTTATTTCAAATTTTAAATTACAAAATATTTTAGGCTTACCAAAACTACACACACACACACACACACACACATACACACAGTATCAAAAATAGAGAATAATACATGGCCAAGATATGAAAACAACTTATGTGTCTGTCAGTGGATGAACGGGTATAGATGATGTGGGATGTACATAATTGTACACAATGGAATATTATTTAACCACAAAAAAGAAAATCTTCCTATTTGTAACAACATGGATAGACCCTGAGGGTTCCATGCTAAGTTAAATAAGTCAGACAAAGAGAAATACTGTGTGATCTCACCTATATATGAAATCTTTAAAAGCTGGAGAAAAGGAATGCTGTATTAATCATTTCGTTTTAGCCTATATTTTTGATGTTTTAACATCGTGGGGTCTTCGTTAGAGAGAGACCGCCCATCCTAGGGTTAGCTAATTCCAAGAAATAGCAAATAACTTGCCTGTGAATGCGGCTTTTACATACACACCAACTAATCCAGAGCCCACATGCCCAGCAACTTCCTTTATGGAGCTCTACACTCAGGGCCACTTACCACTGCTCCAGTCACCCCAGACAACCAGGGCCAGTCCCTGAGATCCAGAGCATGCTGAAATTACACAAACTAGCCCATCCCAAGCCTGCTTTCCTGCCTCATCCATGTTTTTCCTGTGGCAATCACAATAAAGGCTCTTGCCTACATTCCCTCTCACTCCCCCTGTCTCCCATGTGGCCCCATGGCAACTATGACCCTCCTCTCAGGAAAGAAGAAATAAGTCTTTGTTTCAATGGTGTTCTGACTTGTTGGCCTCAATAGTAATAAACTTTTATTTTAAAACCGACCCTTTCACTCATTCTTTTCACTCAGAACGCTCAGTGGGGCTTGTATTGTCTGGCGTTTTTCAGTCACCCATGCCAATGCCTCCTCCTCCATTCCCGCAGTTCATTAACATCTGATCATAATGGTTTCCTCCTGCTCTGCTGCAGGAGATGTAGGGCACCTGACTCCACCTGCAGTTCATTTTCTCTGCCCTGGAAATGGAAGCCAGAGGAGGCGCCTGATGCAGCGCCTTCCACTGGAACCTCCATCCCTTGACGACTAGGTGATCGCTGATTGGGTGAAGAAGGTTCTGGCTAAACAGGGAGTGGCCCATTCCAGGGAGGTGTTATAAGGAATCACTGAGACATGGGAGAGCTGATGGGCGTCTCTCCCTGGGTCTGCTCACCACGCCTGGCTAGTGGACTGCAGAGCCAGGTAGGGAAATAACTAGTGGGAGGCTGTCCTTTACCTTAGTCTCGTGCAAACAGAATGCACTATGCAATGCTTGGGCCTGTCTTCCCAGCTGAAGTCCACAACACAGTGTGCTCTCCAGACATAATGGAATCAGTCCCACAATGTGTGTCCTGTATGCAGGTCTTACTCTTATAAGCAGGTGAATTTTGGGCAGGTGTGTAATCTTTTCTCTCCTCCCCCTCCTCCTCCTCCTCCTCCTCCTTTCAAATCCAAACTCTACCTTATGTAAATCTCCTCTTAAGACTTTCAAACACACAAAATATTTTATCAGTTTAATCTTCTTGACATATCTTCAATTGGAATATCTGATGTGCTTCAGGCTGAATTAGTTGACAGCTATCATCCTAGGATCCCCCTTCACCATCATCCTAGGGATTCTCTATTAGGTTAAATCCTGTTTCCCAGCATCTACATTTTCTCTTTAGGTTGATTACCCATGCTTCCTGAGAAAGTGCAATGAGAGATTTTTTTTTAAACCACCAGGTTTATGCTATTCTTATACTTAAGTGGTTATTTGGCCAGCTATAGATTTTTCCTGAGCATTCTGAAGAGATTGTTCCATTGTCTTCTAGTATTTCTTGTTCCTTTTGAAAAATTCAAGGCTATTCTCATTCTTGATTTTTGTTGGAAACCTGTTTGTTTTTTAAATCTCTGGAAACTTATTGGGTAGCATTTTTTGTTTGTTTATTTTGATGACCATTTTTCAATATTGGAATTCACAACTTTCATTTTGGGAAATGTTCTTGCATTATTTCTTTGATGTTTTATGATTTCTTTCTCCCATATTTCCATACTCCTTAAATGCCTGTTGATTTAATATGGGGCCATCTGGATTGATTCTCTGACTTAATATTTCTCTACTATTTTCTCTTTGTGTTTTTGTTCTTCTGTGATGTTTTCATAAATTTTAGATTTCAACCCTTCTATTTAGTTTTTCATTTCTCCTATCATTAAAAACAATTCTAACAGATTTTTAAAAATATATCTTTATTGATTTCAGAGAGGAAGAGAGAGATAGAAACATCAATGATAAGAGAGAATTATTGATTGGCTGCCTCCTGCATGCCCCACACTGGGGATCAAGCCCAAAATCTGGCACATGCACCTGACTGACCAGAATCAAACCCAGGATCCTTCAGTCAGCAGGCTGATGCTCTATCCACTGAGCCAAACCAGCTAGAGCTCTAATATATCTTTTTATTCTCTAAATTAAATGAAATAATATTTTTATGGATACTATCTTTTTTAGCTATATCTCTGAGTTCTATTCAACAACATCTCTAATATTTCTAAGAGTTTCTTTTCAATTTCTTTATCCCCCCAGAGTCTGTTTCCTCTAAAGTACTTTTATTTTTAACGTGACTGTTTTGGTCTCTGTCCCTTATATAAGATATTGTTTGGTTACCTGAGTAAAATGTTGATTGGAAGCTCCATGCACCTGAGTTTGGCTTTAGTACTTTGGTTTCCCATTTGGGGTGACCTGGATAGGCTGTTCCCTTGGGGATAAAACTCATGGTAGTTGTATTACTGTGGTTGTTTTCTTTTCTAACCTAGTTGATTCCCAGAGAGTAATTTCTCACATAGAAGCTGGTCCCTTGTATAACACCTAAAAGGCTGGAATATTGGACACATGCTCCAATTTTTCCCCTCCTCAGGGAGAAGCCAGGATTTGGGTCTTTTCCTCACTTAGTCTGTGCTAACTTGGGAAAGGTCGATGGCCAGTGAGTGCATGCTGGCCCAAGCCATAATTTTTGTTCTCAGTGGCTCCCAACCTGGGGCAAGACTCAGGCAAGACAGAACCAATCCCTCAGGCAGCCCTCAAAGTGTTAGAATATTGAATAGGTGGACCAGTCCTCTCGTGATTCCGTGGTGCTATAGTGGGGGAGAGATATGGCAAGATGGTGCCATGCATTTTCTACTTGCTTCAATGCAGCTGGACTCATGACCAATTGGAGAGTGGGAGCCTCTCAACTGGTCTCTGAATTTTTTCCAAAGGAAACTGATCCATGTGTTGTTGTTGAATCAGTGTGTCCATGTGGGGAAGGAAGTCTGGGCTTTCTATTCTGCCATATTCATGACAAGTCAGATTGGGTTAGAGCCCACACTAATGACCTTATTCTAACTTCACCTCTCTAAAGACCCTATCTCTAGACACAGCCATGTTCTGAGGAACTGGGGCCTATGCTTTCAACATATGCATTTTGAGAGGATGTAATTCAGCCAATAACAATGCTACAACATGGATGAACCTCTAAAACATTATGCTAAGTGAAAGAATTCAGACAGAAAAAGTTATATATTGTGTGATTCTCTTGTGGAGACAGACTGTAGATTGGTTGTTGCCAGAGGCTGGGAAAGGCTAATAGTGAGTGATTATTTATTGAGTATGGAGTCTCCTTTGGGGTCAATAAAATGTTTTGGAACTGGAGAGAGGTGACAATTGCACAACATTGTGAAAGTACTGAATGCCACTGAATTGTATACTTTAAAATGGTTAATTTTATGTTATGTGAATTTCGTATGTTTAAATGAATTTGTGAATTAGATGTTATATGAAAGTGCATGTGTGTTTATCCTATATAAGAAAAGCCTAATATGCTAAGTGTCCAGTCATCCACTCAACCAATCAAAGCATAATATGCTAATGATATGCTAAGGCCACTCAACCGCTCGCTATGACGTGCACTGACCACCAGGGGGGCAGACGCTCCGACCGGTAGGTTAGCTTGCTGCTGGGGTCTGGCCAATCGGGACTGAGTGAGACGGGCCGGACATGCCCTGGAGCCCTCTTATGGTCCCTCCCTGACTGGCCAACCTCCTGCATCCCTCCCCGGCCCTGATTGTGCACCGGTGGGGTCCCTCGGGTTGGCCTGTGCCCTCTCACAATCCAGGACCCCTCAGGGGATGTTGGAGAGCTGGTTTTGGCCCAATCCCGCAGGCCAGGCTGAGGGACCCCACTGGTGCACGAATTCGTGCACCAGGCCTCTACTGTGTCTATAAAGAGATAAAGCAATGTGGCAAAAGAATAACAATTGGTAAGGCATAAACTTTTTTGTAGGTTTAAAGTTTTTCAAGTAAAATTTTAGAAAAACTGAGAAAATAGTATTTTTTAAAAGCCATTCCCATCACTGTGAGCTTCTCCCTTGCAAAGGCAAAGGATGATGGCTTGTCAGCATAAAAGAAGTTAAGTCAATTCTTAAAAAAGCAAACAGAAGTGAGTGATCAAAGAAAAACACAGGTATATTCTTACAGACTATCTCTCTGGTTGAACTTTTCCCCACAGAATGCAATGCCTGTTAGTGTTGAAGCCCAGATTTTATAAAATGTGTGTATCTCTCAATATAATATTTCCTGGCACATGGTACATGGGAAAAGTTTATAGTTACATTAAGCTAAAAACAAGATTTTAAATAAAACAGTGTATAGAAGGAGTGTTTCAAATATTGCTGGTGCAAAGAGGTTATCATAACATCACACTGTCACTCCTTGATGTTGTGTGTTTGTCCTGACCTTGTTTCCTCAGGGATTTCTACATTTTGGCAAAACCAAAGTTTAGTGTTCTACAATAAGTCCTCCAAAAATTGAGAAAGGGAAGAAAATCTTGGAAAAGGAAGCAATGGAAGAGAAATTCGACCTACAAAACAATTGTTGACAATTTGCAGTCAACAGGAAGCAATGTTTAAATATTGCATATCCTGATATGATAGTTTGTTACTGACACATATGCCTTTTATTGGTCTTAGCTATATTTCAGGGGAAGGGAGAGGGATAGAGAGATAGAAACATTGACCAGAGAAACATCATTGATCAGCTGCCTCCTGCATGCCCCCTGCTGGGGATCAAGCCTGCAACCTGAGCATGTGCACACAAAGATAAAAGGCAGTGTTGCTTATAAGAGTGAAAACAGGAGACATTTAAATGTCCAATAACAGAGAAAAGGTTTAATAATCTGTGGTACAACCATATTATTAAATAGTATTCAGAAACTGTAATCATGCTTTTAGAGAATATTTTATTGGCATGGGGAAAATATGCTATATATGAAAAAACAAGTAATACCAAACAATAATTGTTTTTGTTCAAAAGAAGTATATAGATACACAGAAAACAGTGAAAAAAAGTATTTAATTTTAAGTGTTGCACTGTGAGAAATTTTAATTTTCTAAATCATCTGTGATGAGCTTTTATTTATTGTATCACTAAAATTATAGACTTCGATGTAGTTATAGATATAACTTTTCCAGGTTGCCTACTTTTTCATGTGATTCATTGCCTCTCTTTATTTAAAGTGCTGTAACTAAGTGATCCATCCACTGAACTCATTCGCTCTCACTAGTTGCAGTGAATGTTTATACATTGAAAATGCTATTTAATTGACTTGAGAAGGATATATTTTGCCATCTAAGTTTTATAGTACATCTCTGAAATGGGGAAAATCTCACAGGCTCATCTAGAGGAGCCAGTCTTAACTATCACACACTTAGCCAGGGATCCCACAGGATAATCCTCTAAATATGGCCTAAATCATTTCAACTGCCATCCATATTGCCTCTTGTTGTCTAGGGCTGAACCAAGATGCTTCCCAGGTAGCTAAGAGACAAGACAAGAAGGTGTGTATTATCAGACTCTTTATTCTCACCCTTTTCAATGCTTTATTATGGAAAAGAATGTTCACTTGGTTAGTTTAAGGAAAGAAACCCACTTTGTTAAGAAAGTTAAAATAGCATCTTAGAGGCAGAAAGCATTATATACTCTACCTCAATTTCCTAGATTATATATACTTGTAGAACTTTTGTAAACTAGTTGTCATTTTTACTTAAAACAAAAATAACACACCAGGATGACCAGATTTATCCTGAAGATGGTACAGTAACTTCAATATTTGATCACCCCATTAGCTGCAAACACATGGCATAAATTTATAGATAAAATATAAGAAAAGAAAATTCCATAGTTGTGTGATGAGGAAGAAAGGTTGGTGGTCCCACCCTATAAGCTAGTAACTGGGAAGGAACAAAGAAAGCATTTACCCAGAGGTGGGCAGCTTCTGGTTCCTCAATTAGAGAACTGGATTCAATTACCTACACATTACGTCACATTATATTTCATGGCAAAGTTTTTGGGGCAAACTGGTGTTATTATATAGACTTAAACTTTCAACAACTAATGAATACTTTGTCATGAGCCATACACTTAAGGTTGCCTGGTCAGGTGGTTTTAATCTAAGGCAAGAGTAACATAATCTATATTTCTCTCTTTATCATCTCTTAATATTCTTTACTTAACAATTTACTACACGTTATTAATCTAAATTCAAATATTTCTTCAATTGAAACTCCACATGGAAGAACCTGAAATTTTAAAGAAACCATTAGTGATAGCATAATGCAGTGAATTTGTGTTTGAGGTTCATATATTGGATTAGTACTTCATGTACCATCATTTGAACTGAAATATATTATCTGAGATATATTAAGAATTTAGACATTAAAAATGTGTTCTAGTAAAATTTTCAACATACAAAGCATAGGATAGAGACTATGTCCAGGGCCAATTTTACTAATAAATTTCAAAAATAGTCAGCAACATCTTTGTGTTCTTATTTATTCCTCCCTGAAAGTTATTTTGGCACTTACACAGGTACCAGTGCTGTATTTTACAATATTATTTTGAACAGAAATAATTCTGAAAAGAAGCACGATAGCATCAGAATAGTAATGCAAAGAAACATGTTTTCCCTTAAATCTCAATTCATTTTGTGTAAGAGTAAAACCTCTAAGCAGATCACTTAGGCACTGTAGCGCCCGTAAGTGAATGAAGCCCTGTCACAGTGAACACACACACACACAGAGTGTGATTCCAGTTGGCATTAGGTGTTTAAGTGCAAGTTTAAAATTTCCTTCCCCTTCCAGATAGGATGTTAGAAAACCCCAGGTGGTAAACTCATTTTAATTTTGTTTGTTTTCAGCCTTCACTCCTCTGGCAACTTCAGTCTCTTGCCAAAGAACTGTCCCTACTATTTGGCCCAGTTGTTTTCTGGCAACACAAAAAGGGAGTGGAAATCACTGGAGATTTTTTTTCTGAGACCAGACATGTGGGGTTGCAGCAGTTGGCAGCTTTTGATTATTCTCCACTAACAAAAGCTCCCAAAGAAGTTTCAGGGCTGCCCATTTTGTTCACTGAAGACTTCCCTCTAAAGGCATTTCAGGAGGAAAATGGCCTGCACACCTCTTGAAAAGAACTCTCTGGATCCTCTGACCTCTCTCATTCCTTCTCCCTATCACTCTATTCCCTGTCTCCCAGGGCCCTCCTGTTCCATCCCACCCTCCTCACAACCAGCTCTCAAGAAAGGCTCTGACACATTCATTCACATTAAGGCATAATTGACTTGCCGCTCTATCAAGCAGGTAGCAAGAGTCACCTTTTCAGGGGAACTCTGCACTTTTACAGAGTTCCTGAAAGTAAATCTCTAGTTGTAGAGTGTCCAACATTAGCAAGCAGATAATGGAGAGTGGAGAAGAGGCCCTGAAATCATATAATGCAAATTGGTGCTTATTCTACCTATTTGTTAGGATCCACCCTAACATGATACAAAGAGGCTCAACTACTTAGATCTGATTAGTAACACAAGCAGAAAATTGACCTATTGCCAGTTGAACTTAAACCTGTAAACAAGTAATACTTAAAACTAAAGACCATATTAAAGTATTGTCTTTTCTTTTTCCTTAAACTTTATTGTTGAAAGTATTACAAGTCCCCCCCACTTTTTTTTAACCTGTTAACCCTCTCCCCTTCCCCAGTTCTGACCCCTCCCCAGGCCATCCCCGCACTATTGTTTGTCCATGGGCTATGCATATATGCATATAAAGTCTTCGTTTAATCTCTTTTAATACACTTGCAAAAGGAAATATATGTTTAAGGTATCTAAGTATCTACATGCATATAAGGTTGATGAGAGATGACACATTTGCAAAAAGAAATATGTATTTAAATGTTATCCATGATGGCTTTAGTCATTCAATTACTCTTTGCCATTTTTATGCATCAAACAACAGAGCTAGAGAAAACCATGGCTTTAAAACGGTGAAAATAATAAGGAGAAATATAACTGGAATTCTTTGTTAAGGAAAGCGCTTTGGCTACTTGTGCAATTTGAAATGGTAGCAATTAGTTTCTTAGGGGACCTAATCACTTGCACGAAGAGAAAACATATCATTTTAGATACAGAATCAGCATTTGATTTGATCAGCAAATCCCTATTTGAAGAAAGAAAAATAGCTTCAGGGCCTGGGCAGGCCAGAGTAGTGAACCATGCATGTGAAATGCGAGCCTTTGATTAGGAATATAAATAATTATTAGCTTATACCACATGGTGCTTCTCCTTGTCCCTCTCTCATGCTCTATATCTGCAGGGTATTTTATAAAATGTAACTGCGGGAGAGGGCAAGCTGGCCAAGGGGCCTGGTCCTCACTTCCCTCTTGTTAACTTTGAGTGCCTTGCTTCCATGCAGATACCTGTTGTCAGAAGCTAAGAAAACTCATAGGTGTCCACTGTAGACAGAACATAGTAACACTGTGAAGCTACTAAGACATCTTGTTTCTGATGCCTTCGTTTTTTAATGTACAACTAATTGTACATTCAAAAAGTAAATGTGGACATATTCCATTTTAGGTTATCATGCTTTCGTGCCAAAATTTCCACTGGGATTGTGCGGCCTTTTTTTCTAGACGTTTTATTTATGGAATTAATTTTAATCAAGTAATTTGTATTCATCTCCAGTGATATAAAGCAGTACTACAATCTCCGTTTCTTAGTAAAAGAAACAGAGTGTATTTTGTCTAAACATTTCTCTGAGAAGCAAAACATTGAAATTTGATGGTGAGACTTTTTGAATGTCAGAAATGTATTCTATTCTTAATTTTGAAGAACCTCTGCCTGACTATGTAGACACACAGCATAGTGTGTGGTTATTCAGAAAAATTTAACATATCTTCTCAGTCTGTTTCCTTCCCTGACAATTAGTCTAAATACCGCAGGTGCACAATTGACTTTGTGTCAATTGATGAGATGGATTGGAGGGTTAGAGAGCCTTTGTCCATGGGGCATGGCTTTCTCTCTATATCTGAGGACTCAAATGTCCAGCCAAACTTCCCAGTTTCATTAACATCTAAAGGGATTATGTTTGTTTAGTTCTTTACTAAGATGACAAATGGATAAAATGTGGATAAGTAGTAATCTGAATAAGAAATCAGCAATGACACCAGTGTGGATTGTTGTTTACCTCCAAGCCCTGGTCTTGTGGGCATGGTCATTTACAGCCCAATGCCAGTCAGGGTCTCCTTCACGGCCCACTGTCCTAGTTCTGCGTCTCTGACTCACCATTTATTCCTTCACTTACTCTGACCCACATTTGTCTGGCCACTTTCAAATACTAATATTCTTCAGTAATTGTAGAGAACTCGAGTCCCTTTGTCGGCTGCTGTTCTAAGTTCCTTCCTTAAGGTATAGGCTTTCTGTTTCTTGGCAGAGTTAATTAATTTTGCCTTCTCTGTTTCTAATCCTGGCTCTGATTTCCATTGTTCAAATGCATACAATGAAGACACACAAAAGGGTTGCACTCTATCTCCATGACTTTTTCCCCCTCTTCTCATATGCTTCCTGAAACATAGAGAGAGATTTTATAGTCTACCATGGATATAGCTAGAAAGAGAAAGAAATCTTTAAACCCAGAAAAGTATGGGACACTTATCCCATCATTCAAAATTTTAATTTCTTCTTGAGGTAGTGTTTCCCACAGAGGAGGAAATTTGGTGGGTATATGGATAGAAATTATCATTAGCAACGTGATTCAGGTTCTTTGAACACACACACACACACACATTTGTATTTCAGAAGTAGAATGCATCTTTAGGAAGTTCAACTTTAGATATGTAATATGGAGGTTTTTAATGTGGAAATGGGTTTTAAATACCAAGAACAAACATATTTATGTTTTAAAACATTCTCAGTGTGGCCTGCACTGGAAAGAAGATAAAAATGAAGGTTTAAAGTGTCATATATTCTTCATGCCAGTCATTCAACTATCCATAATTAAGCTAATCCAGAATTAGCTTAAAATCTGCCTTTTCAACCAACAGTATCATGAAACATGTCACCAGAAGAGTGAAAAGAGTGGGCTATACAAATATTGTTTCTAAGAGCTGTCCATCACTATTTCTGGCAATGTTTGTATTAAAAAAAAGGAAACCTATAAATCAATAGGTACTGCATGACTCACTGCCAGAGCACCTTCAAAAAGTATTAAGGAAGCCAATAAATCAGCTAAGATGATTTTCAGATGAGGACGGAAAAGGTCTCCAGATGCTTCTTGCTCATCTTGGGACACTGATTACAGACCCAGACCATCTCCTCTCAGCCTCTAAGTCAGTGGTTCTCAACCTTGGCTGCACATTAGAATCACCTGGGAATCTTTTTAAAATCCTGATTTCTGGGCCTCATCCTCTGGAAATTCTGTTTCTTTGTTATGGGGTGGGACCACACATTAGTAACAGTTAGTTCAAGCTAAAGAGGTAATGAAATCTGGAGAGGTTCTGTTAACTTTGGCCTTGTATGGGGTGGGGCCACAACATTAGTAACAAAGAAACAGAATTTCCGGAGGATGAGGCCCAGAAATCAGGATTTTAAAAAGATTCCCAGGTGATTCTAATGTGCAGCCAAGGTTGAGAACCACCGTCTTATAAGAACTCTTGTGATTATATTGGTCCCACCTGGATAATCCAGGATACTCTCCCCATCTGAAGATCCTCAACTTAACTACACCTGCAAAGCCTCTTTTGCCACATCCTATGTAATCCTATATAATAAAAGGCTAATATGCAAATTGTCCCCTCAACTGGGAGTTCGACCAGGGGGCAGGGCCAGTAGGCCAACCACCCATGGCCCCTCCCCCTGGCCAGCCAGGCCTAATTGGCCCCAAGTGGGGCGGGTGGGCCAGACCCCACCCATGCACGAATTCGTGCACAGGGCCTCTAGTAAGATAATATATTCCAAGTTCTGAGGATTACAATATGGATAATTTTGGAAGGAGTCATTAGTCTACAACAGACATATACATGCTGGCATGCCCCATGGTCGGAGACAATGCTTTTTAGGATCCATACAGATCCTTCAGATAATGGTTTTGGTCAATGTGGGCAAAAAGGGCAAATCTGTAGCAGAATATGTATCAATTCCAGCCAAGTTGAATCACTGGCCCATCCAGGTAGAATATAAATCAACGATCCAGTGAGTGGCTGGCTGGTCCCTTTGCAGGATCGTGCTGCATTGGGGGCTTAGTGTTGGTCTCTTGTGCTGCCATGTTGTGCACTTGGCACGCTTCCCACCAGAGGATGGAATCAGAGTACCATCTTGTATAATGTAGCTGGTTTCCATGTGTATTACAGTAAATAATAGCTAATATTAATTGAGAGTCTGTATTGGCCGAGGTGGGATTAATTTGATCCAATTAAATGGGTTTCTCCTTTAATCTTCACAAAAAATCTTGTAAGATAGATTTGGGGCTTCACCTGGAGAGAGGCCCAAGCTTGCCGCCTAAGTGCTCGGCTACCCTAAGGCATGAGGAAGGTAAGAGGTGAGGCCACAGTGTGGACAGCCGAGCCAAAGGGCTGCGGTTGGCATGGGAGGAAAACCATCCCCTTGAGAACGGCGGCCTGAAATCGCCTGCTTTTGTGTGCTGGTTTATACTCCATTTCAGAGTAAGACTAAATGTCCTTATTTTTCTCTTGAAACAACAAAGTATGTTAGAGAATGGGAATCAGCGTGCAAATAGAGGCTCTTCTTTTCTCCTTCTTCACTGTACTCGAATAGAAAATAAACATTTGATTTCTCTGTGAATATACCCCACTGTTGCATAAAGTATGAACCTCTATCTATTTAGTATCTATTTTGCATTTCATGATTACCTCTAAGTTTCAATAATAGATATTTAAAACTATCCTTTGTATTAAAAAGATATAAAAAGTTGTCCCATAGTAACCAGTTTTAGGATGATAAATATTGTTTAAAAATGATAAGAATTTTAGAGAGGTATTGATTATAGGTAGTCCCAATTTATGAATAAGCAGGTTTCCAAAATTGGTTTCAAATCTCATTTGCATTTCTGTGTAAGACAATAATTATAGTCAGCATTTATCAAGGGCCTACTATGTATTGGGTGCTTTACAAATATAATGTGTTAGTCTCCCAGAAAATACCACAAAGTATGCAAATTACTTCCTGAAAGAGGTTAAGTAACTTACTGTCAGTTGTACAGCTTATCAATAGCATAGCAGTGTTGGGATTTTAACCTACGTCAACTCCAAATCTTGGCCTCATTACACCATTCGTGACAAGCTCAAGAAGTCTAGCACACAACACAATATATAGATGATCTACCATAGAATTGTACACTTGAAACCTATATAACCTTATTAACCAATATCACCTAATACATTTCATTAAAAAAGAAGTCTGCTGAAGTCATAAATGCAGCTTTAGTATTACTCCTAACAAGTCCGGTTGGCCTACTCCCCTGAGCTTCCCCAAACCCTGAGCCCTGATTGAGCTGTGAACCTTTCTCAGTCCACAGCCCAATTCCCTGTAAGGTTGGAGCAACCCCCAAACTAGAATTTCTCCAACCCCAGATCTGATGGAGAATCCTCAGGGCTGGGCGGAGAATCAGCATCTGGGCAGCCAGCTGTGGGTCAAGAGGAGCAGCCAGCTGTGGGTCAATAACAGCTGGGGGCCTGAAAGAAGTGAGAGACTTGACCAAGGGCTTTACATTTCCGGTGTGGGAGGTGGAGGCAGGGACGTGGGTCAGGACAGACCTGTAGCAGATACTGGCTGAACAGGGCTGTGTTTACAGGTGACATAAATAGGAGGTTGGGAGTCATTCTGTGCCGAAGGACACAGCAATTTCCCCTAGATTCCAGCTTTTGTGTATGGGGAATATCTGTATTTTGTCCTTTCCTTCTCCCTCCCAAGACATTCTACTGGGAAATAAATGTATTTCAGCAAAAGGAAAAGTAAAGAAATTTGGTAGAATTATTTAGAACTAAGTCTCCTGCCACCTAACTTATATTTTGTTTCTTCTACTCTTGTGGCCCTAGATTGTACAGAAAGACGAAGTCTAATATGCTTTTGTATTTCTATAGTGATCTAAACATAATGAGTGTTCAGTAAGCATACGATGAAGGGAATCGAATTCTTGATCACCAGCATGATAAAATCAAGAATTCATTTTCCTAATAGACTAAATTAAAAACTTTTGAAGACAGGTATATAAAGGTGGACAGCATCACAGTACATTATTAGCAAGGCTGTGTCTGCTGGTTTTTTACTTTAAGGAAAATGTTTCCAACTGCTTCTAAAAATCATTGATAATCTTACCATCTTCCTGCTAAAATATCAGTTGCCATGAAGGGGACATCTGTAATACTTTCAAAAAATAGATAAATTCAAAAAAAAAAAGAATCAAGTCCAACCTGCTAATCGTGGCTTAACCAAGATCCGGTCACATACTTAAGCCTTCAGTCTTCTCTCTTACTGTGGTTTCTACCCCACCCTGTCAGCAGACTCCACAACTCTACACCTGCTGTTCATGTCCTCTGTTAACGATGATTAAATCCTGAGATGTGTATGTGGATTTTGCCCAGGTGAACAGTGGCCTCCTATCTGAGCAATGGGATGGCCCTGCGTTGAATGAACTTCATCACAGCAATGAATTTCAAAATTCTACTTGCAGTTAGAGTGAAATGAAATGGAAATATGATTTAGGAACTCACAGTGCTTATCTTGGTGGGGCCAGTGTACGTCAAGTCTTGTGCTTGGCTCTGTAAGTAAGCTGGTGATTTTCTCCTGCTTACCCCGCTGTAATAATCAGGTTTAGGGGTCCTGAGTCACACTCACCAAGCAGAGAAGAGCCAACGCACTCATTTAAGAAACGTATAACTATCAAAGAGGCCAGAAAGTTCCCTAAGAGAGCCTACTCGGCTTTCATAGGATTATCTACATGGGAAGCCAATTATAATCAAAGGGCTATGTAGTGAGTGTGAAATTGGAGCTAGGGATATTTTTAATGGTTAGTGTTATTGAGCTGTGATAGGTTAATTTATCCACTTTGAATAGAATTAATTTAATTCAGTAATTGTTGAGCATCCTCCAGAGCCCTGTGAGGAGAACCCAGTGTTGCCGATGGCCTGTCAGTGCAGCCCCTTCCCTAGACAGCCCTGGAAACAATGGCAAACAGTTCATCTCTGACTCTCCCTCTCTGAGCTTCCTGCTGCCACAGCCCTGATGGTCCTTTCCTGGGACCGGTCAGGATGCAATTTTAGGTTAAAACTTTCTAGAGTGCATTCCAAGCATGCCTTCATGTGACATGTACATCACCCGGATGGGACTTGTGTCCCCACATCTCCTTATCACTACTTTACAGTCTTCTTAGATTACTATCATAGTTGGTAATTTTATTGGCTATGTTGATTTACTCCTTTAAAATAGAATGATTATTCTTTTTGAAAAGTCACCTTTTTAATATATGCAGTACATGCACATAGTATAAAACTCAATGATACAAAAGGATGTACAGTAAAATCTCCACTTCCCTTCCACTTTTGTCATCTTTTTATTTTATTTTTTACCTCCTTCCAAGTTTTTTTTTTAAATATATTTTATTGATTTTTTACAGAGAGGAAGGGAGAGAGATAGAGAGTTAGAAACATCGATCAGCTGCCTCCTGCACATCTCCCACTAAGGATGTGCTCGCAACCCAGGTACATGCCCTTGACTGGAATCGAACCTGGGACCTTTCAGTCCACAAGCTGACGCTCTATCCACTGAGCCAAACCGGTTTCGGCTCCTTCCAAGTTTTTTGTTCCTGCTGCTGGAGCCTGGGCAGGGTGCTTAAAAAACACATTCCGAATTAGGTCCTTCTCATGTACGTTCTCCCAGCACCCCCACACTTCCCTTATTATTAGCACATAACCTCTTGCTTCCTTTTTGTATGTATTACAGTATACATTGTCAGCTCCTTGAGGAATGGGATATTCTGCTATGTTTTATTCCCAGTATCTAGCACAGTGAATATACCTAAGTATATGGTACAATAGGTATTTGTTGAGTGAATAAATATTATCGGTAACTGACATTTACTGTTTACGATAAATGGAACAAGATGTGGTATTGTTTATTGTAGTGTAGTCAGTGCCCCACCCATATTTCCCTTACTATTTTGATGCCCACAGGACCTACTTCTAAATGTATTTCTTTGCCTGAGGGCTTTCTCTGACCACCAGAACCCCAAATGCAAGGGAATTAATGAGCCCCTCCCACCACCACCAGTAGCCCTCAATCAATGACTGATGGGAAGTGGATATAAATACCCAGTTCCTTTCTCCTCAGGGTGGGATAATTCTGAGGCATGCCTCCTACATTTGCTTCCAGGATTTCAAAGCAAGATTAAACCTCAGTTACATATAATGGTAACTTGTTTGAAAATGTGTTAGCTGACAACAATGTCCTAAAATTAACATTGTTATCTCTAATTGGCCTAATTTGGATCATGTGCCCACCTGAACAATCACTACCCCTGCTCTGATTGGCCAGACTTGGGTCACATGTCCATCTTTGGTATCAGGGATGGATTAAATTTCACCAGAATCATCAAGATTGAGAATGAGAAAGAAAAGAAAATCAGAGGCCCTTTTCAGAAAGTATGGTGGTTAGAGGTGGAACAGACAAAGAACACCCATATTCTATTACAGAGAAAGAACTGAGACTCACTGAAAAGAAAAAATAATTTTTATTAAGATTTATGGCTTGTCTGAATTATTTATCAGACCTCCTAAGGAAAATAATATTTTTCTATTTTAAACTTTTCCTGAGAGCCTAAAGTGAAAGATTCTTTTTATAAGTAAGATAGATATTTTTCTTTTGGGAGGATGGGGACATGATAATATCCACCCTCAGTGAGTCCACAGATCAAGCATTTGGCTTTTACAAACATGTTAAAAACATTATTTCCCTCTGCAAATATATCTGACAGAATTTTTCAAAATAACATTCAGGGAATTTTCAGAAAGAAAGAGAGAGCTCTTGTGAGCATCTGGCCATAGAAAGTTTGAGGTGCCAGAGATTTTACACACTTGAAGTTTCTCACATTAAAATACCTAAAACTTCTGAGTTCTCCTCCCTAAAGTATCTCTTATTTGCTATTAGTTAATTCCTCAAACTTAAAAGATTTACCTTCTCACTGAACATTCTTATTCTTTTACTCACCTACCTCTACTGTCCTAGGAATGCCAGATTTCTTGTCAATTCAGTATGTTCAAATATAAGAATAATAATATGCCCCATCTCCAATTTAGAGTTTAATGTGTTATGGAATCTCTGGCTCTGAGAAATGGATGGGTAGCTCAATCTTACCTCCACCCTGGTTATTTATTAAGTCAGTTCTTACATAGAGGTGCTTGACAGAGGTCTGTCCTCTGAACACACACTCTTTGTCGTCAGTGGGGCAAACAGGAAGCCCATCTACACTATCCCTAAAGAATTCAGGCGGGGCAAAGTCACTGATTCTTTCACTGATCCATTGGCATGTTACCCCTGTCTTCGGAGATCGGCTTCAAGATGGGGCAAAGAAAATGACTATATCTTAAAGATGGGTCTGTAGGGAATGATTAGAAAGAGATGACGAGAAGGAAAGTTCAAACCATCCCTCCAAAGCTGATGCAACATAAGAAATCAAATGCAAAAACTCCAAAGAGAAGGAGAATCCATAGAGAACCCTTTAGTGAAATATTTTAGAGCACAGAGGATTGGATTTAAAAAAGAGAGAAAATATTTGTCAAAGCTAATATATACAAAATAGCAATATTTGGCGTGCAATGTTATACTTTCTCTAGATACCCCTAGTAGAGAAAGCCTTCTGTTCCCCTCCAGGGCTGGCTTGGCTTGGACATTTATGCCCTCAGGGTGATTGACAGGGGTGGGCAGTAGGGCAGGGGGGTTGGGGAGGTGGCACTGTGTGTGTGTGTGCACAGCGCAGGCCTGCTAGACTTCAATTGTATCAATGTAAAGGAGAATTTCTTTTTAACAGAAAGAAAAGACTTTGTGGGGCTAGTAATTGTTGGAATGACATTCCAGCTTGAATCTGTTCCAGATTCACCTGGAGCTGTTGCTTACCTACTTAGAGGCAGCTTGTGCCATGGAAAAGCACAAAATGTGTGAGAGAAGAAACTAAGAGAACTGAACCTCTCCTCCACCTCCACACCCCGCAGCTGAGTTATGCTGGTGGTTACACAATCATTCTCCTTTCTACAGCAGTGTTCTTGACTTTGGTTGCACATTATAATCACCTGGGAGCTTTGCCTTTGCCGGTTTGGTTCAGTGGATAGAGCGTTGGTCTGTAGACCAAAGGGTCCTGGGTTCGATTCTGGTCAAGGGCACATTTTTGGTTTCAGGCTTCAGCCTGGCCTGGGCCCTAGTCGGAGCTCATGCAGGAGGCAACCAGTCAATGTGTTTCTTTCATATCAATGTTTCTCTCTGTCTTTCCCTCTCTCTTCTACTCTCCCTAAAAATCAATGGAAAAATATCCTTGGATGAGGACTAACAACAAAATAAATAAGTAAATAAATAAGTAAATAAAAAAGAATCGCCAGGGAGATTTAAAAATCCTAACTTCCAACCTATACCCTAGACCAGTGATGGCGAACCTTTTGAGCTCGGCGTGTCAGCATTTTGAAAAACCCTAACTTAACTCTGGTGCCGTGTCACATATAGAAATTTTTTGATATTTGCAACCATAGTAAAACAAAGACTTATATTTTTGATATTTATTTTATATATTTAAATGCCATTTAACAAAGAAAAATCAACCAAAAAAATGAGTTCGCGTGTCACCTCTGACACGCCTGTCATAGGTTCGCCATCACTGCCCTAGACCTCTAAGAATCACTAAGAGTGAGATCCAGGCGTTAACAGTTTGTAAAGGGTACGCAGTCAGCATCTTCCTTGGAAAGGTCTTTCTGTTATCATTGTAACATCTACCTTCCTTATATCCATGATTTCAGTTCTTCCCTTTAAAAAAATTCAGAATAAATCCAGTTTTCTTCTACCTGACAGCAACCTTCTGCCCAGACACACATACACTCTGCATTCCAATTAATGTTACTGTCATGTATAAAAAGCCTTACATATCTATTGTCATTTGGTCCCCATTTTGTCTCTGCAAAGTAGGTATTAATTTATTATTTCAATTTTACAGATCATGAAGGTGAGGTTCAAAGAAGTTACTACTTGAGCAAAATCATACCAATAAGTGCCAAAGGCCCAGCTTGAGCCGAGGCCTCTTACGAAATCCGTGCTACAGACTCTGTATGTTTGTTAATACATCTAAGATGACATCGGGGTTGTTTTTTTACCAGCTTTATTGAGATATAATTCACATACCATGAAATTTAAAATGTACAATTCAGTAGTTGTTAGTATATCCATAGAACTGTGCAACTATCCTAACAATCTAATTTTAGAACATTTTCATCACTCCAAAAAGAAACCCTGAATCCCATTAGCAGTCACTATCTCTTTCCTCCTCCCTCCAGCCTCTGGAAAAATATGTTCTGTTCATACAATGGAATAACATTCAGCTATAAAAAGGAATGAAGTACTGACACATGCTATAAAATGAATGAAACTTGAAAACATTATGGGAAATGAAGGAAGCCAAGTCACAAAAGATCACATATTATGTGACTCCATTTATATAAGATGCCCAGAATAGGCAAATCTATAGAGCCATTAGCTTTTGAAAAAAACAATTGTGGTAATATACATATAATGTAAATTTATCATCTTAACCATTTTTCAGTGTATAATTCAGTGGCGTTAAGTACACTCACAGTGTTGTTCAACCATCACCACCATTGATCTTCAGAACTTTTTTATCATCCCAACTGAAACTCTGTGCTCATTAAACCATAACTCCCCACTCTCTCCACCTGCAGACCTTGGCAACAACCATTCTACTTCCTGTCTCTATGAACTCGACTGTTCTAGGCACTGCAGATAAGTGGAATCATGCAGTATTTGTCCTTTGTCTCCTGGATTGCCTTACCTGGAGTAACGTCCTCAAGGTTCATCCTTGTTGTAGCGTGTGTCAGATTTTCTTTCTTTTAAATTTGAATAATATTCACATACACACATAAGAAGTTATATATATGAAATTACATATATAAGTAAAATATATGTTACATATATATAAATAATATTTTTTACCCATCTCTCAATGGACACATTGGTTGCTTCCACCTTTTGGCTACTGTGAATAATGCTGCTATAAACTTGATTGTACAAATGTCACAAGTATCTCTGAGATTCTGCTTTCAATTCTTTTGCGTATATGCCCAGAAGTGGAATTGCTGAGATATGGCACTTTAATTTTTACGTTTTCCAAGGAATGACAATATTACTGCCCTTGGATTTTGTGAGCAGTCCATTTACTTACTTTACATAAAAGCTTCCATCCGATTTACCATTTGTATGGACCAGGCCAGACCTGCCTGTGAGCCATTCCAGGCTCCCAAACAATGAGGTGAGAAACCGGCACTCCACTTCCCACCACTAAGCACTGCTTTTCATAAACTATCAAGTTAATGAAATGTCTCATTTTTTAAAAATTCAGTGACTCAAACTGATTTCATTCCCAGTTTATTGTCTGTTGACTTGAAGGAAAATCCGAAAGTAGTACTTCATTTTTAATAATCCTGTGAGTCAAACTTTTCTCCTTGCCCATGAATGTTCACAGAAAAGCTGTTTATGAATAGGTGGCTTCTGCATGTGGCCCAAACAGTATGTTGTACACTGAATTTTAGTCAGAGAGGATTCAATTTGCATCCCCTAATGGTTTGGCTACACTCATGCCTCAAGGCATAAGAATAGACTGGATTTTGTATCATTTTATTTGTTTGACTATTCCTCAATTTATCACTAACATTTTTTTTGCAGAAGCCTGACTCATGAGGGAAAAGGCAGATTGAAGCAGTTTCTGAAATGGAAAGGAGAGAAGTACTACCCATTTTCCTTACCCTCAAGTGCTTTCTTCCCCCCACCCCTGCCCCTAAATGTCATTTTCCCTGGGGGGTGGGGTGGGAGATATTCATAGCCTTAAATTCCTCAATTTATCACTAACATTTTTTTTGCAGAAGCAATGGATAGAAAACCACCAGGCGGAGAATCCAAGATGGCAGCAGAGCAGGTGGAAGGTACACTCACCTCCTCCAAGAACCAAACTGGAATTACAGCTACATTATAAAGCAATCAACCTGAATAACCAACTGGTGACTAGCTGAAGAAAAATCTTATGACCAAGGATTTATAGAAGAAGCCACATTGAGACTGGTAGGAAGGGCAGAGATGTGAAAAGAGCTGGCCCAGCTGAGGTTTCGGAGGGATACTTCAGCTGCAAAGGTTTCCTCTGAGGAAAGAAGGTAAGATTTGGACAATGTGAGAGATCTAGCAAAGAGAGAAAGCATATATGTGAAGACCCTGAGAGCATACATTTCAAGTCCTAGTATCAGTAAAGAGGCCAGTATGGCTGGTGCAGAGAGAACAAGGGAAAGAGTAGAAGGTGATAAAGATGAGAAAGGTGAAGGGGCCAGATAATGGAGGGCCTTATAGGTGACAGTAATGGGAAACCTTTGAAAAACTTGCCTTAAGTTTTTTTAAGATAATCTGGCTACTATGCTGAGAATAGACTGCAAAGGTAAGAAATGATGAGAACAAGGCTTTTATAGTCCAGGTGAGAGGTGAGTGGTTTGGGGCAGAGAGATCATAAAGCAGGTGGTTAGAAGTGGTCTTATTCTAAATATATTTTAGAGGTAAAGCTACCATGTTTTACAGATGGACTTGTGTGAGTTGTTTGAAAAGTAAGAGTCAAGGATTACACCACAGTGATTAACCTGAGTAACTGGTGGGGACAATTGCCAAACACCGAGGTGGTGAAGGCTGCTGGAGGTGGTGACTTTGGGAGGAATATCAGAAATCCAGTTTTGAATATGTTTAGATTAAAATGCCTATTATACATGTATCCAGTTAGAATGCCAAGTAACAGTCAGATATGTGATTCCAAATGAAAGAGCTTTCGACATTAAATCCAGATTGGTATAAATTGTTTTGTGTGGGCTTTTAATCATTGTTTGTAATAAAAAAAAAGGTTGGGAGCAGACTGTGTCAGTCATAATAATCCCTGAATTATTCCAAGGAATTAGACACTCACACAATTATTGAAAAAGTGTTAAGGTCAGGATAAATTTTTAGGGAATCCAGAAATATAGGAATCAGAGAAGCCCCCTGATGACCCCCTCCCATTTCTCAAAGAAGTAGGACACAGGGGGAGTGCTGAGAGTGAGATGGGTGAAGAGGGGTGAGTATGGATTTTGAGGAAATATTAGAAGTTGGATTGGTCATCAAAAAGAGTCTTCTGAGCTGACTCATGCTTAGTCAGATGAATACTCAGGATTATGACATAATGTATTTCATGGCATTTTCCTTCCCCAGAGAAATTCTACAGACATTTAAAGGAGTTTGGTTTAGAAGTTCTTTCAGGGCACAGCTGCACACTAGTTGCCAGTAGGAGAAGTAAGCAGATTTTCAGCCCCTCCCAGTGATCTGATGCATTAGGTCTGGCGTGAGGTCCAGGAATTTTTAACAAATACTGTTGATGATTTTGTCCACTGTGATAAACACCACTCTGAGTTGCTTGCAGACTAGAACTGTTGATATAGAAACAGCTCCTGAGAGTTAGGGGTGCCCTTGATGGGTGCTAGGAGCCACTGCCACCAAAGAGCAGTCTTGAGAAGCAATATATTGCTCAAGTATCAGAGAGAAAAAAAGTTTTCTTATAACAAAATGCTGAAGATTTCCATTATTCTAGTATGTCCTCCATTATTTTAGAATGATTCACCCTTAAGGAAGAAGTAGGGCGGGGTCCACTCTATCTAAAAGCTGGGGAAAAGTGGCCCTTTGTTGTAATTCTTTTTTTTTAATATATTTTTTTATTGATTTCAGAGAGGAAGGAACAGGGAGAGAGAGAAACGTCAATGATGAAAGAGAATCGTTGATTGGCTGTCTCCTGCACACCCCTCACTAGGAATCCCAGCCCGCAGCCTGGGTGTGTGCCCTGACCAGGAATCAAATAGTGACCTCCTGGTTCATAGGTTGACGCTCAACCACTGAGCCCATACCAGCCAAGCCTTTGTGTAATTCTTAGTTAAGAGAAGAAATAGCCATTCTCTCTAGAAAATTTCCTCAGTTAAGCTCCTAAACTATGGCCTTTGAATCTTTTACAAAATTTTAAATAATAACCTGGTCCTCAAGTGCCTCGCTGGATGATGCATCCCAGAGAAACTCAGAAGATATTTCCCCCCAGGGCTGGTATTATTAACTTTTGACTATATTTGCCCAAATAGAAGATGTGGGCAGAGATAATCATATGGCATTTTTAAACTGCAAATAAATACCAAGCAGATTAACTTTATGTGATAGTGAAAACATATTTGGGGCTGATTTCCTTATAAAGGAGTTTTGGGGTTTTTTTTCCCTAGAGGATTGTCTCATCAAGGTGTAACTGTACTAACATTAAAAAGTGTTTTAACCATTTAATAAAACCATGTCAGAACGTACATGGTATATTTTCCTAAAAATTTAAAAATTTCTCCTTATTACTAGCAACCACTTAACAACCCTTAACTATTCAGCTCAATTAAATTAATTCCATGAAATAAAATGTGCTATAGAGATGACATGTGAAATCATTTGTATTCATGGTTAGAGACTATAAAGATTCTTTTGACAAGCCCTTAAAAATCTTGTGGGTGATGTAGAAAACTTCAGTGTACAAGTGCTCATTTAATTTTGGGGGGGGGAGGAGCTTCCTGATTTGATGAGTCAGTTCTTCACAGAGAACACAAGAATAGCAAACCCCCAAGCTACACAGAGGCTGCTAGAGTTGTCACATGCTCATTATTGGAATTTTCTAATGCTGAACAACTGAAAAATATGAATATGCAAAGCTCATAGACTCTGATCAGCATCTGCCTCTCTCAGCCTTGCTTCCTCCTGGAAAGGAAGTCGCTGCCTCTGGCATTCTAAGCTCTGTGTTCTGAATCCCCAAAGCAAGCAGGAGAAGAGAGAAGGAGGGGGTGGGTTTTTTGTTTGTTTGTTTTTATAGCAAAAACTATTTTTGCCTTTTACAGAACACGTGTTTTCAGATAAACATCAGAATTGAACCAGGGACTTGTCATACATTTGCCTACCAGGATTTGGGTACATGGTTATCCCCAAGGTGAAGTAGGAGAAACCCCAGAGGCAGGCATACTGAATTGTCTTGATAGTCTGCAAGTTCTTGCAGTTTTCATTTCTTGCTCTGTTTCTGATTTTTTTCATCCAGAATATAAAAAGCCAAAGCACCTTCTGCACTTTATATATTTCCATATTTGTCTCTATGTTCAAGTGTCTTCAAAAGTCCCAATCCTGCCAGGCTGGTGTGTCTCGGTGGTTACAGTGTCAGCCTACATAGGGAAGGGTTGCAGGTTTGATTCTGGGTCAAGGGCACATACATACTTGGGTTACAAGTGTGATCTCTGTCCTGGTCTGGGCGCATGCGGGAGGCAACAAAAGAATGTGTTTCTCTCACATCAATGTTTCTCTCTCCCTCCGTTCCTTCTACTCTCTCTAAAAATCAATAGAAAAAATGTTCTCAGGTGAGGATTAACAAAATAATAATAATAATAACATGCCATGTTATTTTTTTAAAAAGTCCAAGTCCTTTCTAAGAATTATCCATGCTAAGAAACATTAATCTGGAAATAGAGATCTAAATCTACCAGCATACTTTACATTTTACCTAGTGGCAGATACACTGTCTCCCTGCCCTCATACTCTTATCTCTAAACTTTCCTTACCTGCTCCACTCTGCTGAACAGCAACCAAACTATCTTGGGCCAACAGTACCACCTACTGGTCCTGGTGGTAAATTATCTATTGAAATAACTTTAGCATATGAAATTTCTCTTCAATTGCAAATTGCATACATCCATGCTATCTCAGTCCCCAAAGGAAACCACAACACCACCCATCATTTTAAGTCACATCCCCAAACAGCTCTGTTCATCCCTTTATATGATCCAATTTCATATTCTTCCCCACAACACAAACCCTTCCACTATACACTAAAACTCATTGCCATCAGCAAAATTTTTATATCCTCAAAGTCTTCTCTACATTTATCCTATCTCTTTATTCTGGATGGAACCTGTTCTTCCTGCAGCTGCGAGTATTCGATGCCAATTCCAGATGGTCCCCCTTTCCTTCTCCGTAAACATTTTTGCTTCCCTTGAAACTCAGCCATTGGTCATCCACTTCTCCCATGTCAACCATCTATAGACTTCCTAGTCACTTCTCATCATTTCTTGAAGATTCTCATGCTCAACCTGTCACTCTCACCAACTGGATTCTTCTCATAATTTTTGGTGATTTCAATATCATTGAGAAGATCGTTGCCACATTCTCACCTCTTGGGCTCTGAATGTCCTCTTCTCCCATGACCTTGTCCTTCACCTCACTCCAGCTGCCTGCTCTTATGGCCTTCCCCTAGACGTGATCACTATCAGTAGCTGTACCCCCTTCATAATGTCAACTTCACACATCTCATGCTCCCACTATCAGTAACTGTACCCCCTTTATAATGTCAACTTCTTACATCTCACTACATCCCATCTGTCCATCTTAACCTAATCATTTTCCACAGCAGGAGAAACACCTATCTATTGAAGTTGGCATTTGTCCCTCACCTCTTCATGTCCTAATTTACCTCTTTCTTCAATTAATACTCAATAGTTCAACTTGATAATCACTATCATGCATACATCCCAATTCCCTTGTTCCACTCTCCTACTATCAACTTGTTTTTAGTCAATCCAAACACCTACTTACTTCTTCTGGTCTCTGAACTATTGAAGGTGGCTGAATGAAAACACACACCTATGCTGACAAATCTTGCTTCAATCCCTGACTATTAATCTCAAGTGGACTCTTAACTGTTGCCAGGGAACTCCACTGCCTTTGATGAGTCAGTTTCCTTTCTTACTCTCCAAGACATCCACGTCATCTCAGGTGCAACTATTTTGCACCCTTCTTTTCTCTCCAAACCCATAGCACTTTATCCTTTACTCTCACTCTTTTAATGACCTTATTCTTCATTTTACTAAGAACAATTATAAGGAACTTCCAGATGGTACCACAAACTTTCCTTCTTCTGTGCTTACCTCCTGTCTTCCATCTGTTACAAGGAATAAATTGTCTCTGCTCCCATATAAGGACAACCCCTCCATGTGTAAAATGGATCTCTTCTTCCACTCAAGACCATCCTTCCTGAAGATGTTTGTCTTCTCCACCCATTGATATTTCTCTCCCTAACTAGATCATTTTCATATTTATAAACAAAACCCAACCTTGAACACACAAGCCCCTCCAGATGCTATGCCATCCCTCCATTCCCCTTCATAGCAAAAATCTTCAAAATGGTGAGCTACATATGCTGTCTGCAATTCTTCTAATATTTCCTGATAGAATCCAATTAAGCTTGTGGGCTCTACCATTCAAAGGTCAACAGTGACTTCCATGTTGCCAAGCTAATGATTATTTCTCAGGTCTCATAACCCTCTATTACCAGCAGCATTGGGGTCCATTCATCACTCCCTCCTTCTTGAAATATTTTCTTTACTTGGCTCATTTTGTCTTCCTATTTCTCTGATAATCCCTCCATCATATCCTAGCTGGTTCCCCCTCATATTCCAGACCTCTAAACTTGAGAGTGCCAAAGTATTGAACCCCCAGATCTTTTCTTTATCATTCCCTCTTCACACAATCTCACTCAGTTCACTAATTTAAATGCCAGCTATCTGTGGACAACTCCAAATTTATGTCTATAGCTCAGACCTCTCCTTTGAATGCTAGACTCATATAATCAACTTCCTATTTGGTATCATCATATAAAAGTCTCACAGACTTCTCAAATTTAACATATCCCAAACTGAGCTCATGACTGCACCTCCTCAAATACGCTCCTCTCTTTATTTTTTTTCTCATAGAAGTAAATGGCAACTCCGTTCTCCCAGTTTCTTGAGCCCAACATCTTGAGTCATCCTTGCTCTCTCCCTACTTTTGTTATGGTCAATTTTCAACATACACAAAAGTAGGGTGAATCTTGACCACATAGTTTTGCTCACATTCCACATCTAATCCATCAACAAATTCTGTTTGTTCTACCTTCAAGGTATATACAGACCACTTCTAGGCACTCCCACCATCACAACCATCTACCCCATGATTATTAATACAAGAGCCTCCTAATTCTTCTAATGTCTGCCCATGCCCCTATCTTTTCAACACAAAAGCCAGATCATTCTTTTGAAATCATATCACTGCTCTGCTCAAAACACTCTTTTCATCTGCAGAGGAAACTAAAGTTCTTAGGATAGCTGTTACCTACATCATCTGGTCCATTGCCACATGTCTTATCACGTCCCCGCTCATGCCTTCTACTTCTATCTGGTCTACTTTCTCATCTAACTCACTGTCCATGCTCTGGCCTCAGGACCTTTGCACTTCCCATTTTTATGCCTGGAATGCTGGTTCTTGAAATTCTTCAAGTCTCTGCTCAAATGTAATCTTTCCAACAAGTCCTTTCCTGAACACTCTACATATTGGCATCTCTTTTTTATGCTCCCACCATCACTTGTATTTATTTTTCTTCATGTTTCTTATCTCCCCTGACAATTCTTATTTGTTTTATAATTCCACTACATATAAATTCCATGAGAGTAGGAACTTTATTTTATTGTTTATTACCTAATCTTTTGAACAGTACTCAGTGCATAATAGGAATTAAATAAATATTTGCCATACAAATATCATTTTTTCTTTCTCTAACCCTTGCATTTCTATCTCTCTTGGTCTCGGTCTTTCACTGCTTTTCTTTTTTTTTTTTAAATATATTTTATTGATGTTTGTCATTTTTTCTTTCTCTAACCCTTGCATTTCTATCTTTCCTGGTCTCAGTCTTTCACTGCTTTTCTTTTTTTAAAAAAATATATTTTATTGATGTTTTACAGAGAGAAAGGGAGAGGGATAGAGAGTTAGAAACATCGATCAGCTGCCTCCTGCACACCCCCCAACTGGGGATGTGCCCGCAACCAAGGTACATGCCCTTGACCGGAATCGAACCTGAGACCCTTCAGTCTGCAGGCCGACGCTCTATCCACTGAGCCAAACCAGTTAGGGCTCACTGCTTTTCTTAACATCTCTGAGTTTCAAAGTAACATCATGTAGATCCGAAAAACACAGTCAGGACCCAATTACACAATAAATGTGTGAAGCAATAAGGTGTAGAAATACAGGTCCAGTGGAATGTTTCCCCCATCCCAAACTGTTCAAATTCAATTTAAAAAATTTAAATAATGCACTCTAAGGCTGCTTTGGCCTGCAGGCCATGCATTTGCCATCCTTGACCAGGCAGTGCTGTGCAGCTCTCATGTTAAGGAAAATTTCATAACTTTTGAAATTAAATTTGGCAAAATCCAAACACACAGTAGTCACTTCCAGAATTTCCTCAAGTTTCTCTCCAATATTTCACCCACATTAAATCAAACCTACTTTTCCTCAAGTGCTAGCATTTGAGGTTTAACTATTTTATTGCATTTTTACTAATATTATAAAATTCCTTTTCCCGAGAATTTTTGTATTTAGTATATAGTCTTCTATAGACCCCTCATAAGGCCTCAGACCCCCTAACACAATCATATAGTGACTCTTCTCAAGGGAAGCAAATGGGATTAATGAACTGGGATCCCTGTTGATTTTTCCTAAGCAAGGGATACCAAATTCTGTGTGCCACTTTCTAGAAGATAAATCATATGGAAGGAAACCAAATAATGTCTGAATATCCTCTGCTTAAAGCTCTTTTATTAAAAAAACAAAACAAAAAACAACTTGGTTGTTAATTTCTACGTTTCTATGAGAATGCGGTACTATTTGCCCTGCAGTATCCCCAGACAGGGTAGGAAAGCTGTGCTGGATGTTCACACAGGGCCAGGATTTCTGCCCTGATTAACTGTTAAAATGAGTCAGAACTCAACCCCTGACCCTACCTTTCCACCTCCTCTCTCCAATCATCACCCAGTTATGCAAACAGGTCATGAATCACCCTCTATTGTTCCTCCTCAGGAAGAGGCCCCTATATGCCCCACCCCGAATGCCATCATCTGGCCCAGGGTGGATCAGTGTGGGTACCATCTGCTTCTTAGCTCTGCATTTGATAAGGAATAAAGGTCAGAGCTCTCTTGTCCAGTGATTTCCGTTCCACTGAAATCTTTAAAAATCATGCATATTCCACCCTGCCTACTTCACTCTTAATAGTACTCGCAAGGCCCCAACCACCTTTGTTTGCATTTTGGCCTCTGATTTTTAACAGTTTTCATTGGAAAATGAGTTCCAAAGCAGCTAGTTAATGAGTGAACCGTTGAAACACAATTCAAGTATAAATTGGGAATATTGCTTCTTCTCAAACAGGATCAGATTCCACACAAGAATGTTCTGGTCAGACTGAGTCAGTGCAAATGAAGGAGCCGGGAGCTGAGCTCCTCTGAATGTTATCAGTGTAGGCAGCTACCTCCTGTCTCCCTCCGCCCTGCCCCCCTACACACACACACACACACACACACACACACACACGCAGCACTTATGAAACAGGAGGGGTTTTTATTCTTCTCAAGGACGGTTCAGGAGACAAAGACATTTTACAGAATTAGCCAGGTAATTTTCAAGAGTGGATCATAGAAAGAACTATATAAGCATGTCACTCCAAAATGGAGCTTAAAAAAATAGGATTTAGATACTAAGTCCTAAATAAGGAATGAGGCCCAGCTGTGAACTATGCTGGCAAAAGTCTCACTTGATATTGGCCCGTGTTCCTGAGCTCAGATGCACTTATGAAACAGGTGGGGGTTTTTTCTTCTCAAGAATGGTTCAATATTGGAGACAAAGACATTTTGCAGAATTAGTCAGGTAATTTTCAAGATCGGATCATAGAAAGAACTATATAAGCATGTTACTCCAAAATGGAGCTTAAAAAAAATAGGATTTGGATACTAAGTCCTAAATAAGGAACGAGGCCCAGCTGTGAACTATGCTGGCAAAAGCCTCACTTGATATTGGCCCGTGTTCCTGAGCTCAGATGCAACACTGCCTACCTCTGAGCAGAGCCCTAAGATGCAAACAGAAAAGTCCAACTATAAGGCTAACAGGAAATTGTGTGTTCTCAGAGGTCAAATTTGCTGAAACTTTTGAATAAGATACAAAAGGGCAAGAGGACCAAAGACCCTGGCGAAATCAGGACCCTGTCCCCTGAAGCCAATGACTGAGTGGAAAATAATTTCATATCCTCATGCCTGGATTTTAAGTGCAGAAAGCAATATAGTGTGGCAAAAATATGGGACATAAATTTAATAAAATGAGTTATATGAGATGGAGCACCACAGAGCTTTCCTAATTAAACTTTATCCTCACGTTAGGGCAATGTTCTTTCTTTTGAGACCAGCCTATCCTTTA
Organism: Myotis brandtii; assembly: GCF_000412655.1. Classification (NCBI taxonomy): domain Eukaryota; kingdom Metazoa; phylum Chordata; class Mammalia; order Chiroptera; family Vespertilionidae; genus Myotis; species Myotis brandtii. Next base: position 589,407 of record NW_005357159.1, read on the forward strand.
TTTCTTAATTTCCTGTCATTCTTTTTATTGGTAAAGCAATTATTTTTACTAAAACCAGTAGACAATGCTCATAAAGTGACATTGTTTTGCCCACACTCTCCATCAATGAAAGATAGAAAGAATAAGTATGCATTTTGGAGGGGAATAAATCACCCAGGTATTACTCATCACAGTAGGTTATGCCAATGATTATAATTTTAAACTAGATTTTCTTTTTTTTTTTTGAATTTTTATTAGAGTTTATTTCAGCCACACTGATGACATCCTGGGAAGCAAGGTTTCAATGCTCTCTAAACTAGATTTTCTACATGAAGATTGGGGAAATATCCTTTTTAATGTGAGAAAACAATGTTTGCTTTTGGTGACATTGTATAAAATAGACTTTAGATTAAAATATAAACTCATAGGACCAAGGGAAGATGCCCCCCTTAAATATATTCTCTTTTGTCAGAAAACTACCTAAACCTGATCAAACTATTTCACGAAAGCACCTCAAAGTGACTTGATAGCACCCATAGCTAAAATTGCAATAACAACTATATCTGCAGTAAAAATAAATTTATGCTACAAGTTCCTGCAAACTTCTACTATAAAAAATGAATATCAAGTTTCCTCATTAAATATCCTTCTCAGCTATTGAAGAGTTGTATACTGAGCACTGTCTAGTGGTAAAGTGCCAGTACCAAGTAGAAATACATAATTCAAGGCAAAACCCACATAAAAAAAGCTCTTAGTGACAAACTTGCACACATTGCTTGCTTTATTATATTGGATTAACTTTTGGCTAAGATGATCAATAGACAGACAGGCATAGATTTATGAGAAAGTTCAGAATAATGAGCTCTAGTCCCTTCAAAAATAGTTGTATTGTCATTTGGAGAAGGGGACAGAACAGATAACACCATTAGGTACTGTTTTGTTGTTTCTTTAAGAAAAAAATGAGTATAGTGATACAACATACCACATTCTTTCAAGTCAGTATTTCCCAAGAGATCAGTGTATTCTACAGCTGGCTGTCTATAAGAAATAGCCAGTGGTGTTGGCAATAGCCTCAGAATGTTTTCTTTGAAAGAATAAGAACGATTCTGATCTATGGACCACCAGATGCCATATCAGATACAATTGTTGTAGAACACCACAAGAACTTCAAAGCTGCTTGTCCAAGATGAATTCAAATTTCCTGTAAGATTGATTTGCTTTTATTATTTGATTGTTTTTCATAAAAAAAAAAGCTTCCAGGGATTTTGCCTTCATGAAGGAGGTGGGGAGCTGTGCAGGGAGAAAGTGGATGTAAAACTAGGAGGTAAATGGAAGAAAAGATTCTAAGGAAATGGACCCTATTCATTACCATTATAGTTTTTCTCCTCAAAATAAAAAAAAAATTAAATATAAATATAGGTAGATTATTTGCTGTGGGCTGTGTTAAACAGAACCTAAATAGCCTGAACTGGTTTGGCTCAGTAAATAGTGTCGGCCCACAGACAGAAAGGTCCAGGGTTTGATTCCAGTCAAAGGCAGGTACTTCAGTTGCAGGCTCAATCCCTGGCCCTGGTTGGGACGCATGCTGGGAGGCAACCAATAGATGTGTGCCTCTCATCAGTGTTTTTCTCTCTGTCTCTCTCCCTCCCTCCCACTCTCTCTAAAAATCAGTGGGAAAATATCCTCAGGTGAGGATTAACAAAAAACAAAACAAAACAAAAAGAACCTAAATAAAACTGATGCCACGTATGGACTGAATCAGTGTCTTTTAGCAACACAATATAGACTTTCTTAATTTCCGGAAGCAAAATAGGAACATTTAAAAAGCGATCCAGTGTTCAGGAATATTTTACTTACTATTTTAATAAACCTTTGTTTATGCCTAGAGGTGCCATTAAATTACCAGCCAGACATTAATATACAGCTCACTGGGGACTGGCGTATACACAGTGATTACCGCTGGGCATTTTACTCGGGGCTCACTCACTGCTCTGTTCATATACAGCTACTGGACTGAGAATTAAAAACTAGTCTGTGCTTTGTTTATATCCCAAGATTGTTTTTCTAGCATACTTGGAGATGAATAGCTACTTATGACGTGGATCAAATAACCACAATAGCAGGCTTTCAAAAATATTTAAGGCATCTTTAGACAATCTTTTTGTGGTTACAGTGGAGGTTAATTTGATGTTTTTATTTGAACAAGTGACCGAAAATATGGCACAAGAGTCAAAGGTTAAAAGACTATTATACCTGGTAGATCTCCTGGAGGATATGCCAATTTCCACCTGTGCAGCGTAGGCTAATTATTACATATTTCAGAAAATCAATCAGAACGTCGCCATGAAACTGGAGTCTGAATGTGTTTGGTACGTTAACTCTAATTAGAATAATTAGATGATAAATAATTCATCATGTATCAGTACAGTGGGTTAATAGCATTACATTTCTTTGATGGGTGATCTTGATTTTTTTCCCCAGAATTTAAAAATTAAGAATGCTACAAGAACCTAAGACTTAAAGCTCCAAATTGTTTTATCTTTAAGTTCATAATGTAAATCGGGGCATAGAAATTCTATGCAATGACTTCAAATGCATCTTCATACTGCTTTCAGGTGCTGGAAGCAAAATCATAATAGCAGCAGGATAAAGATCAAAAAGGAATGCTGGCAAAGTGAGGCTGTTTTCCTCTGCTAAATGGAAGGCAGAGAGCAGTCTCAGCTCCAGGAATGGGTAGAATAGAGTGACTTCCCACCGTGGCTCTCAGAGCTGTCGACTACAGTTCTACCAATGTGGCTGCCTGGTGGAGCTTTGGAAATGTGCTTATTGAAGGCCTGTTTCACTTGCTTTTTGAATGCAGACGACAAGATCCACAAGCCAGGGAAAACTTGAGTGATGACTGATTTTTTTTAGCATTGCTTATAGTGTAATGAGTCTATAGTAGTTTCCCCCAATTATATGTGTGTATAAACACTAAACATGAGTATTGGATGAAACACAAAGGTGAATGTACACTGTTAACATCTTTTAATACTGCAATTCTGGACATATCTATTAATATTACAGGCACACAAACACCCTCTCCTAGCAATTTTGTAAAAATAAAACTAGCTGTACATGAAGGTGCATGTACAGGGAGGTTTAGTGTAGCTTTGCTCATAGTGGCCAAAAATCACAGACACAAAGGGAATGCTCATCACTAGGGATGTAGATAAGCAAACTGTGGTTCATCCATCTCATGAAATGTTACATGGTCACTAAAGAAAATGTCAGGTATGTATTGGTTGATTTGTAGTGATTTTTACACTATGCATTCAAGTGAGAAAAATAGTTTTCTAACATTTTTTTTAAATCCTCACCCAAGGCTATGTTTTTATTGATGAGAGAGAGAGAGAGAGAGAGAGAGAGAGATGAGAGAGACCATTGCCATTGACCCATACCCTACCAAACCCTCAACCTAGGTATGTGCCCTGACTGGGAATCAAGACCCAATGAAGCAGTTAAACCCAAGTGTGTTTATGTTCGGTTTGATGAAGACTGGAGAGTCCAGACATATGTGACAAGACCAAAAAAACCTAAAAGGGTTTGAGCTAAGTTCTCACACCTTAACATTCCTCTCAGTGTCCTCCTGTCTTTGGAGATATAGATGTTCTTTTTTTTCTAGGGAGACACCTCTCATATGAGGGCTTTGTGCCTTTCAGAGAAAGGTCAGAGTCCTTTCTGAACCATTCATTTCTCACATCCCTTCAGTTTGCAATATTCAGTATGCCAAGGTGCAATATTTTGGGATGGTGTGTGTCCTGAATGAACCCTGTCTCAACCATTTTCTGATCCTTGAGTGTGCACCAGGCCCTGAGGTAAGTGCTTTCTACACAGCATCTACTTTAATGTTTCCGTATCAGGTAGGCTATGTTATGTGTGCACGGCCTGCTTTCTCACTTCACTCAGATCTTAAATGGCAGCTCTTCCCAGCTACCTTCCCTGGTTGCCCTGACTACATTAGGATGCCTAGCTCTGGTCCAGGAGCAGGCGGTTTTCACCCAGAACCTCTGAATTTGTCTAGAAATTCTTAGATGCTCAGTAAATATTTGTTGAATAAATTAATTCTTTTTCTTTTCCAATAACATAAGGTCATAAGCCTCAACTTCTTTGTTTCCTTTGTTCTTTCATTTATTCACTCAACAAATATTTTTTAAGCACCAACTATATTCCAAGTCTGTTCTAGCCTTCGGAATATGCCAAAGATACAGTTCCAGCCTTGGTCGGGTAGCTCAGCTGGTTGGGGTATCGTCTGATACACCAAGGTTAAAGGTTTGATCCCCAGTTAGGGCACATACAATAATCAACCAGTGAATGCATAAATAAGTGGAACAACAAATCTCTGTTTCTCTCTCTCTCTCTCTCTTTTGCTCTCTCTCTCTCTAAAAACCAATAAATTTTAAGAAAGTTTTTAAGAAGCCAAAGTTCCTGCTTCCTTGGACCTTACCTTTAAGTCATTAAAATCTTGTTATTTTTTTCCCCACGTGGTTTCACTGGTTGCTACAAAAGTCATGACAAATGTAAACACTGTCTTAATTTCCTTCTATGGAGATGTATATATGCTTCTCTCAGTATTACAGAAATTAGGCAAAACCTTTACATTTCATTTTTTTATAAATGTTGAATTATTTACTTGAGTAGGTGGTTGAAGAGGTAAAATGAACTTTTTATAAGCTAATAACAAAAATGCCTAATGAAACCATTGTCCTTATATATATAAGATCTTGATAAAGAAATCAGGGCAAAATTCATTTTGGAACCCATTGTTTTCTATTCCTTGGGTTGTATCAATAGATTTTAGCACTTAAAAATGATTTACCCAACCTAAAATGTTACATCCCATATGATTCCTTCTTCTGAAAAACGAATGTTCTGCAACTGCCTGTGCACAAGCTTTTCCCAGGAATCAGGTAATTTGATGTATTTATTTGTTTTTAACCTAGTGCTAACCCCAAGCAAACATGATCCAAGTCAGAAACCACCCTGAGCTTCCTTATCAGTAAACTGGGGATAATAACACCTGCTCTGTCTATACTACAAATATAGTGAGAAGTAAATGAATTCATGTGGGTTTTAGTAATTGTCAAGTACTTTATATAATTGTATATAAAATATAATTTTTACTTGGTACAATTATCAGAATAGAAAAAATGGAGCCTGTTAATATTGGATACATATGTAAATAGTTATAGAATTAGAAATATTAAATTTAGTGATAATTTCCAAATATATTCCATCCCAATGAAATGAATGCCAGACTCTAAGAATAACCAATTTCAAGTCTACATTGGTCTTAAAGACTGTATAAGAACTAGAATAACTCAAGAATTCACTTTACTGCCATATCAAATTTATAATTTTTTTTAGAATGCCAAAAGGCAAGCTCAAGCTGCTAGGAATTCTAATTCTTTTTATATTTTCCCCTTAATACTTTAACTGGCAGATTAAGATAAGTATAAAAAGTAAGGTGTTGCTCAATGTAGATAAAGAGAAGATTTTGATACAACAGCACAAGATTAAAACCGACCTTGGCATTTGTGGAATAATACCCTGCAGAGGGTAGCTCAAAGTGGACTGGTCCCACAGCTGGGCTTTTTCTTGTTTCACATGCCAAGGGCTCTGCTAGAATCCACAGCTGTCTTGGACACTGGTTCAGCTCACCTGTGGCCTTTGTTCTCTGTTTATTGACATGTTGGCAAGTTTTCCTTGGCTTCTTTCCACAGGGCTTTCCACATACTGGGTATTAGGTGCATCTTGGGGTTGGAGACACAATCAGAGGCAGACCTCACCTAGTGTCCCAGGGGTGTCAGGGGCACTTCCTAGAGGAGGAAACACTTAAGTGAATCCTGACGAATGAGCAGAAATTGTGCAGAAGAGCAACCTATTGGGGGAAGAGAAGACAAAGTGCACCTATGAAAACAGGAAGGGATCCAGAGGACAGGAGGCCCCGTGTCTAGGAGTTTGGATTCAGTCTAACAAACCAAGAGCACCTTGATTGGTTTTCAGTAGAGCAGTTACAAACTGAGATTTGGATTCTACATCAATAAGGTAACTCTGAGGATTTGAGATGGGAGGGGGGCAGTGTGATGGTGGGTGGTTAAATAAGGAACCCTATTGGGAGGCTACGTAATAATTCCAATTTTTACCACTGACCTCGGTAGCTGCAGGCAGAAGAGCAAAATTAATTTCAACAACACCTATCAGGAAACCTTTTAACTTTGAGAATGTCCTGTTATCATGTAGCAAATGACAGGAAGTGAGAGAGAATGTTATCAGCCTTCTTTCTGACTCTGTCAGGATCCCACAGAATGAAACAGTGAGGGGCAGGGATGCAGGCGAGTGGGAGGTGGCCCTAGTGCAGGGACTTGAGGAAACTGGCCCTCATATCTAGTCGTGCCTGCCAACTCAGGGGCAGATATGAACAAACATTGTGGCGATGGAACAAGGGCCTTGAGGGTTGGAGTGGGAGTGAGAAGAGTCCCGGATGACTTCTTGGTTTGCGATGTGGGGTGACTGGGAAAGCAGTGTTGTTGAAAATGCTTCGGTTGGCAGTTCTCAAAATAAAGCTTTCATTAGGAAATGAAAGCAAATAGAAGCAAGAGCATAAAAGCACAGAGACATATAATTTTACACAATGTGAGCTTCTAAATTAACATTAAGATCCAGCCACGCATTGAATGGTTTATTGACTACGCAGTGTTTATATTTATCTCAGTTCTGTTTGGGATCCCACTTGGCTATTTCTCCTTCTGATCACTTCAGTACTTCTTACTCAGGGGGAGAGTTAGGCTCCTGGATGGGGTCCCTCCGATTGGTAGCAGTATATATACTTGATCAGCTTGATAAGGTTGCCAGATTAGAGAATGAAAGCTTTGTAGGAGATTCCATTGAAAAAGGCAGTTAGAGCAGAGACCTAGGTAACTACCTTTTCAAGGTTTAAGTTTATGTACACTTAATATATTTTACATCTGTGTGTATGTTTGTGTGTAAATACATATATACACTGAAAACAGAAATGTCTATTCCTTTTTACAACCTTTTCTCTGAATTTGCATCTTTCCCGAACAATCACAGCCATACACATCATCTGTAATTTTCAGTTTCCATTTCGATAAGGTGCAATAAGAACTGTGAAACAATCTCAGTGTAGAATCCTAGATTTATAAATTTTCCCAATATTTTGCTGGTGTCTCACCCACCCACATATATACGACAGTAATTTTTAAGCAGTGTTCCCAAAGCATTCTAGTTAGTCTTCATGAAAAAAATAAACCTCTTTTCTTTGTATTCATGTTGTATTAGTCTAGGTAACATTAAGTGAAATAATGTAATTCAAAAACAAGTACAAAAGACAAAAACTAGTTGGGAACAAATACAACTGACTTGTGTTTCTGTAGTATTCTTGGGTAGCTTCATATTAGCATATGAGAACAACCCCCAGGCAGCTCCTAACTGGAGTTTCAGAATTATAAAGGTCTAGGTTAAATCCAGACTCTGTAATTGACTTTCTAGCTGTGTCAGTGGTTTACTGAGTAAGTTGTTTATTCTTCCTGGGCTTTGGTTTCTTGGAAGGCAGCATGGTAATCATAACTCCTAAATTTCAGTGTTCAACAAACTGCATAGGCCTGGCACACGGTAGATGCTCCATAAATTCTCATTTCCTTACTTCTTGGTGAAACAGAGATACAAATTTCTATCACCATCACCCCTCCAAACAGTTTTTGTCAATAGAATGCATAATTATCCAAAGTTCTACTGAACAATTTAAATAGTTCAAATCAAACGGATTTAATCCAGGAAATACTGGTCTTAGGGTATGTTTAGTGGATTATCCTAATCAGCTGAAAATTCTATAGAATAAAAATCAGTTGGTGTCGGATCTAGAACACAGGTATTTCACAAGCAACTAACAGGGTTAACACTTCATGGTTTCAACTACCAGTTTGCTCCATTCCTCCCGTCCACGCAGCAGGGAGGGCCTTCAACACTATAGGCTTATTTCATAGACTTCTCTTCCCACACCCCATTCTTCTGCCCGCATGAAAATGTCATTCTCTTGGAGTGATAGGATTATGCCCCCCAACCCTTGACCAGAGCCTGAACATTCATATACAACCCTAACAGGCCTATGTGAGTTCATTGTGTGCTTTTCTAGGAACACTGGGTCTGGTGATGATGGAGGAGGGTAATATGGGCTATTTTCCCTCACAGAGATGTTATAAGGATAAATGAAATGATATTCATACAGCACTTTAGGATGTTCTTATAAAATGCACCTTTGTAAATATGAAGTATTCTAAAAGGCCAGTGACTGCAACTTCTATTTAAAATAAAAATTGCTGACAACAATTTCAACCCTAGAAAGTAAACACATCAGCTTGAAATTGAAGTGCACTTTGCCAAGTAGCAGCAGGCTGATCGCATAGCTGGGCCTTTGCTGCAAATAAGGCAAAATGTTAGCGTGGATCGCTGTGTACAATTTGTCTGCTCTGCTATGCGGCATCCAAAGTCAATGGCCTGGTCCTGTGTCCTTTGTGATTCAGGAACATCTGAAAGTGTGGCTCAGTCTTAGAGCCTCCAAGTGCATTGCAGCCTATCTCGAGAAAGCTAAGATTAGAGGCGTCGTGAGCATATTGATCTGCAGCAGGATCCAAGCCTGCTTGTGATTAGCTGTAGTCCCTTGGGCCACATTAAAGCCATCTCATTGGGATTACTCTAAAACCACATCAAAGTGACTCTGGAAAACCTTCAACCTGATGACAGGAGGGGCTCTCATCCCTAGGATGGTCATGGTCTGTGAATGGGGCCATGTTTCTGGAACATATTTGGTGTACGCAAACACTATTTATTACCCACGCAAAGTATACTAGGGGATGCTCTAACATCGGCAGAGGGCACTGATCTGTCTTAAACTCTATCAGGCAAAAGATGGCCTAGCACTACCAGAGATCACACACTAAGGTCGCACGGGGTGCAGAGGGTGATGACTTGGTGAATCCTTTGTGTATTGATAGAAGGCCAAGCCAACAAGTACAGTAGGGAGAACCAGGAAGAAAATGAGTCTTGGGAGTGCAGCCCTGGTAGGCAGCCCAGGCAACCAGGCAAGTGAGCCCTAGCTATGGAGTCCCATAGAATTAAGCTTCACAGACTCAGCACTGGAAACAGAAATTTCAGTAAGAGGCAAAGGTCTGTGATGACAACCACTGAAACAAAACAGCCTGTTAAAACAGCCACAGCCACAGCAGCTGCAGTGCACTTGACCCCTCATAACCCCATTCTTTGCCCTCCACTGTGGACTTATCCTTAGGCCCTGTTTGCCTTCCTGATCTGTGTAGTGGGTACCTATTTAAAAGTTCACAGAAGAAAAAAACACAACCTAAAATAACTAGTGATTTTACTACTGTTGGTGATATACCTACAAATACACTGAATACAATCTCAGAAATAATGTGCCTGTCTTTAAAAATTTTGAACTTCAAATTTGTAGATTTTGATAAGTAACTTCAGAGAAGGGGTTAACATTTTGGTGCTTCTATGTCTATGTTTTTAAAATGAGGGAAATTTGATGGTATTTGCCTTTAACTTTTATGGTTCTGGAAAGGCATTAGATGTCTTGCCATCACTGTATGTTTTTCATTAAAAAGTCTGTGTGACTTTCATCGTATTCTGTTCTGAACTCTATTCCACAAATTTAATGTTTTGGATCATTGTTGACTTTTATCCTGTTAAAAACAGGAAGAAGGACAAGAGGGAAAGAATTAATATTCATTAACCATTAACTCTACTGCTAGATGTCTTACCTGTATTTGACGCTCAAGACAAACTTATAAAGTAGGTGTTATTAACCATGGCATGTTTCACTTGGGAGTGGATGGCTCCTTTGCCTCTCAATAAGATAACATAAGATTTTTATCCAATTCTTAAAACTAACAACAAAATCATGTCTTTCCTGTGATTTTTGAGAATTCAAGTTTGTCAAATGTTAAACCTACTTCGTGACTATTCTGTTCCATCAATGAAGAAACAGACCTATAACTGTGGTTAGGTAACTTACTTAAATGGTGGATGTGAAGTTTGAAGTCTTCAGGTTTTCACTGTCTTACATCCTTAAGTGTTTTAAAGGAAGGCATTTCAAATGGATTTGAGAAGTGTGTTCATCTGTAATCACCACTTAGCCTTCACAATAAATCTTTAGATAGATGACTACGGCGATCATGAAAAAGTCATGAAAATGGGACCATTTAAAACATGTTTATCCTGTCCCTGTTTATTGTTCTTAGAGTGTTTAGTTTTAGGAACTTCAACAAGTGGGAATAATACTAGGACATCTGATAGACCCCAGCTGTTAGCAATGTGGTACCAAGTGAGGAGGCATATAATTTCAAGAAACAGAGAGCAAAACAGACTGTTCACAAAGTATTATTCCACGTTCTTCTAGAAAGCAAGACAAAAATAGATTTATCTTGAGCAAAATAGACTGTTCACAAAGTATTATTCCTTTTCCCTATGTTCTTCTAGAAAGCAAGACAAAAATAGATTTATCTTGTTTTGTGGTTAGTTACTTCTTAAGGTCTCAAGGTTTATACTTTACTGTCTTAGGATAGGTAGTCTGTGAGTGTAGGCATGTTTCTTATAACCTATACCTCAAGTGTAGGAACCCATATTGTGAAAAGAACAAAATATTTTTCAGATATTCCCAGCTTTTCATGAAGTTAACTCAGCGAAGAAATGACACATAATAAGAAGAAATGATGATCATATTTTTTTTAATCTATAGTCTTCCTATAATTCCATCAGAGCAAAGAACCCCAAAATCGCTTTTTAAAAAGAGATTTCAGTTTCAAACCTAGCAGATGACAAATCCAATCTTAGAGCCCACCGGGGATTTGTCTATCAAACACTGATGTATCACAGAAACATTTATTTTGTAAGTAATGTTAATGATATTCTCAGAGCTCTGTGTTTATTGTTTAACACTGCTATCATTTATTGATGACTAATGGCCAATAAACAGAGCTCCTTGCCTTTCCTCCGGCTTCTCCTCCATATTTATGGATTAGGCCCATTAGTCTCTTTCTGAAAGCCATTGGGACAATGCAGCTGGTACCCAGCAGAAGAAGAGCTGCAGAAAACATTATCTGCCACTCAAGTAAAGACAAAGAAGTGAACTTGTAAGGAGGATGTGCTATTGCAACTACACAGAAGCACTTGAATATACTTACTGTTATGACCTAAATTAATATTCCTAAATATCTGACAGTATGGCTCACCCTTTTATTCTAGCTTCTGTCTCTAATAGATTCACTGTTCTCTAATGTGGTTCCATAAGAGACTATGGGAATAAAGTGATTGAGATCATTTTCAGGAAAATAAACGCTAAGGCATTTAAGAATGGGGAAATAAAAAATAATAAAATTTCTTACTAAAAGTATATGGTAAAAGGAAGATAATATACACTTCAGAGAAAAATACACCAAAAAGATAAAATAACTAAAGCACTCAATTTTTAAAATTAATTTACTTGCCACATGAGTGAAACGGAATTTTTGGATTGGAACCCAGATTCTTTGTCCGTCGGAGTGGAAGAATGACTCCACGGACAGAGGGTAGTATAGCAAAGGTGAAGATTTACTGAAGAACAAGTTCAGACTCCCACATGGGGAGAGGGAAAGAGTCCCACAGAATGGACTCCCTCGTGGGGAGGGGGAAAGGGTCCCACTGAGTTCCTTTTCCCTATGGCTTATATAGGCTGCAGATCCTGGTGCCTTGATATCCCCTCTGATTGGTCACTATCCCCTTAGACTGGTTACTATAGTAACTCCTGAGCTCAAAGGTTGAACCTCACAGGGGACATATGAGGTTCTCTCCCACTCCTTCCCTATCGTTTTCCTATTCCCTTTGGGCCAGTGGTTCTCAACCTTCTGGCCCTTGAAATACAGTTCCTCATGTTGTGACCCAACCATAAAATTATTTTCCTTGCTACTTCATAACTGTAATGTTGCTACTGTTATGAATCGTAATGTAAATATCTGATATGCAGGATGGTCTTAGGTGACCCCTGTGAAAGGGTCGGTCGACCGTCAAAGGGGTCGCGACCCACAGGTTGAGAACCGCTGCTTTGGGCTGTCTTCTTCTTCTTCTGGATGAAGGGCTTCCTTCCCTTTATTTTGTAAATATAGACCTTTTCCTGTTCCCAGCTCCCTCATTCTATGGAAATGTACCTGTTGCAGCTTCCCAGCTTCCCTATTCTATGGAAATACACCCTCTGCTGCTCTGCAACCCTGTGCTTCCTCCATGGTCCCCTTAATTTCCAAAAGTTCTAAAATGTCCTAAACCTGTCCTATTTTACCCCTAAAATTCCTGTTTCATGAGGAAAGAGGAAAAATATTAGTAGTATTTTCCCCTTTGCTAATCTTAATCTAAATCTATGTCTGGGTTATCCAAGTACTGTTTCATTACATTCATTTTGCAACTAACCTATGTACACTTAAGAATTGACTTTTTTTAAAAAAAATAATTGACTTTATCTTTCAAATGAACTCCTAAAGGCTTATCCTTCCAATTGTTTCAGACAACTCTAAATCTCTAAAGATTTCATACTTTCTTTCGCAAAACTGACTTCTGTATTTAATAATATTCACTGCTAAAACAAGTCTTCTGGGAGGGTAGGCCCCCGAGGGGTGTGCGTGTCCCAGCTCTGCCACAATGCAGCATGGGATTTTTAGGAGGGCACAATCAGCTCTTGTTGTTATAATGGGCATATTGGACTAGAATTCTTTTAAAGTTCACCTTCACTTTTAAATTTCTAAAATTCCAAACAGACAAATCCAAATATAATTGATTCTCTAACAATCAGTTTTGATTACATGCTCCTGGCAGGAATGTGGATAACTTTCAACTGAATATGGGTAACTTGACCGGGACAGTCTAACTGTTCACCTTACCTGAGTTACTTCTGCCTCCCTGGATATATCTTCTCACACTGCCTTTCCTCTATGTTGTTTTAAAATTGTCCTTACTCTCTTTAACTTTTCTTATTTCACTAAGCCATATATCTGTCTGCTAAATCTTTTATTTCTCTGTGTGTATCTTTGACCTTTTGTTGGTTTCATTTCCTCCATATTTCCCCTACATTCCAGAAAGAAACAAAAATTGTGTCGAGGACATAACTTTCTAGATGCAGGTACTAAGTTCCACTGATCTATTGTTTTAGCTTCAGGTCTTGATATTGCATTTTCAGGAAAGTGCTGCTTACTTGGGATTGATGTAGGCAAATTTGCAAATGGGATCTATAATAATAAAAGCATAATATGCTAATTAGACCAGACAGCAGAATGACCTTCCGGACTTCCTTCCAGATGACCTTCCGGACAAAGCCGGGGCTGTGAGGGCCAAGCCCCTTGCATGAATTTTGTGCCTCGGGCCTCTAGTTTAATAATAAATTGCCACTCATGCCCTAGCAAAACAGCAAGCTGCACCTAGTAGACAAATCTGGGGAGTTATTTTAGGGTAATAAAGGAAAACTTAAGTAAAAAAGGAAGCTTAAGAACCTTACCTTTTACTTAACTGAGGTAGTATAGGATACATTGAGAGGGGGCAGCAAACTTTTTTTTTTTTTTTTTTTGGCACAGGCAAACCTCTGTAATGGGCCAGAAAATAAATATTCTTGGCTTTGCTGGGTGATATGATCATAGTTGCAACTACTGAGCTCTACTGTTACAGTAAAAACAGCCATCAGTAGTACTACACAAAAGGGCATAGCTGTGGCTAGGTTTCAATAAAACTTTACTTACAAAAACAGAATGTGTTTTCATTTACAAGAACAAGGAGTTTAGTTAGCTCACCTCTGGTATAGGACAAATAGCAGGCTAGTAATTTGGAGATGTGAAGTTAAGAGCTCTGCTTTGATCAACTGTATAGAGTAGGAAATGCCATTGGTCCAGTTACTCAATTTTTTCTCTTTCTAGGGGAACACAATTGCAACGGCCCTTGAAGGAGAAGAAGAAAGTAACACTTCTTTTTGAAAATGATAATAGTACTTGTTTCCTTTCTCCATGTTCAAGTGTTTCTATCCTAAGACCTAGGGTCAGTTAGGAATTCATGAGACAACCTCATGATTGATGGTAGGAGATGCAGGTTATTCAAAATTAATATTTATAGGTGCCTGGATGGTATGGCTCTAACATGTCTTCAGATACAGTTTCTGGCTGCCAGGTTAGAATTTCTTTCTTCAAATATACACAAATTGAATTTACCAAGAAAGGTAGGCCAATCATAACAGCAAACTTCAGTCTTTGTTTTCTACTTAACCACTAACCTCATCACTGAAACTGCCCAGCGGGAAGGTTATGGCCTCCAGGCAGTGATGGAGCCTTTGAGGTGCAACAAAGCCTATGAGTTCTGAAGATGTGTGAAGGTCACTGTGATAAGTGTTTTCCAAGAACTTTCTGTGAAAAGACCACTAGGATGACAGCTGCATGTAACTAGCATATGAATGTTCAGATGAATGTTCAGGTCCTTAGCTGTGGTTAGAAATTCTTCCTGGTCTCAAATGTTGCATACAACATTTTGGAAGGAAAAATGAATTGCTCAGGAAGACAGAGTAGAAGAAAATGATGAAAAGTAATATTTTATTTGACATTGATAACCTCACAATAAATTGTGTAGAAAACAAAACAAAATAATCTATCACCTATAATTCCATTTGCACTGTGTAAGTTCAGTAGATTGTATGAATTCAAGCAATCAATTAGGTATTAGTCAGGCTTAGCAATTCACTTCTTTTTTTATCACTCTTTAGATCAAGAGATTACTGCTTACTTTCTACTTTTCAAAAATGCATAGCATATTAAGATTAGGCTTGGCTACAAGTAATAGAAAACTCAAAGTAATAGTGATAATTAAGATAGAAGTTTGCTTCTCTGTTATATACACACACTCTAGAGGTAGGTCATGCAGAGCTAGTAAGGCAGCTCCAGGATGTTCTGCCTGTCTTGGTGGAAGATGGCTGCTGGGATTTAAGCCTTTATATCTGTACTAGAGGCCTGGTGCACGGATTTGTGCATCAGTGGGGTCCCTCAGCCTGGCCTGCGGGGATCAGGTCATAACCGACTCAACGACATCCCCCAAGGGGTCCCAGGTTGCAAGAGGGTGGTTCTCGGGTAATGCACCCTGGAATCAGGCTCCCTCCTCTCTGGTTCCGGGTGGGTCACCCAAGAACTGCAGCTGCCAAGTCACCGCAGCTCAGCAGCTCCTGTGTTGAGTGTCTGCCCCCTGACGGTCAGTGTGCAGCATAGCTACTGGTCAGAGTGTTTGCCCCCTGATGGTCATTGTTGGATGGTCAAACAGTTGGACAGTAGAATGGTCGGACAGTCACTTACGCTTTTATATATATAGATACAAGCCACCAAGAAGAAAAAGGGTATAAAGAGGTGACTGCCTCCTTCCTTTAAGGATCTTCCTAGAAATCAGGCACTTCCCATTAGAATCCATTCCTGGAACTTTAGCACATGCTCATTTACTAGCTGCAAAGGAAGCTGTAATCTGTATTTGGCAGCTATGTGCCCAGCTAGAATCATGAGTTCTATTACTAAGAAGAAAAGGAGAAAATGGCCAGTGGGAGGCTGTCAGGAACTCCTTCCACCCATTCTAATTACACGGCCCTTCAATCAATCAATCAAGTCTATTCTTTGAAGCATGTAGCTTTTGGGAGCTCCATGAACCTAGTGTAATGTATACAGGTCCCCTAATCACAGAGACTTAAAGCTCCCCCAATGTCTTTCAGATCTTTGTTCTTTCTTAAGTTGGACTTACATCTCCAGCTGATGCCTCCTCTTAGAAGACAATCAGAGATAGAGCTATAGATACTTTTCCAGAAGGAGATAAAAATGCCTTCTGCAGACTTTTAATGTGTTTTTCATTTCTCTCAGGAATGTGAGGTGGGCAGCCACCCTGTCAATGATCTTTGACTTGCCCTAGAGCAGCGGTTCTCAACCTGTGGGTCGCGACGCCTTTGGGGGTCGAATGACCCTTTCACAGGGGTCGCCTAAGACCATCGGGAAACACATATATAATTACATATTGTTTTTGTGATTAATCACTATGCTTTAATTATGTTCAATTTGTAACAATGAAATTGGGGGTCACCACAACATGAGGAACTGTATTAAAGGGTCGCGGCATTAGGAAGGTTGAGAACCACTGCCCTAGAGGAATTGCAGGCAGCTATCTTTTCCCTGGAAACCAACATTAAAAACAAAATTACACAGGTAAGTATTACATACTAATTTTTTTCTGATAATGTAAGGCAAAGTTACATAATTTATTTTAAACAAAAAAGCCCTGTATTATCCATACTGTTTTCTACACGTGCATGCCTTTGAATCTTCCCTTTTCATCTCAGTCGTTCTTCATTAATGGAGCCATGTTCCGTCTTTGTTTTAGCTTAGCTAGTTTTTCCCAGCGCTTCTGTGATATTGTTATGCACAGAGTTGGCCTTATTTCTTTTACTCTTTCCACCCTTCATCATTTATTAATGAGACAGATTGTGTGATGAAGAGTTGTCAACATTATCATTTTTCTATATTTACAGGTGTAATAACTGCATTGAAGTGGATTTGTCATCTAATAGCCTTAAATGATCCCTCTCTCTCGGGCTGCATTTCCCTCCATTATTTACTGTGCCTCCCAATAGCTTATCATCCACTGCTGTCTACTCTCCTCTTTGTCCTTAATTTCCTGAGACAGATTTCCACTCAAGAGACTGAGAAACTATTAGATGGAGAGTTTCCACAAACCACGGGAGCATAAGGTCTTCTGCAAAGAGACACGTTCACCCACTATGGGTTAAAGAAAGTAGCATTACTTCCCTGCTGACAAACCCAGTTGCTATCAATGTGAAGAGGGAATAATCGCATTTGAATTAGGGAATCTACATGCATAACTCTCATTAACACAAATACAGTAGAAGCTAAGTGCCTAAATTCCTGTGCAGAGAAAAGGGAAGTGGTTATATTTCCTAATCCACTGTGAGGCATGGCCTCCTATATTTGAGTTGGAATTTTCATAACTGTTTAATATTAGTGTGTGAGTTGTTCTAGAGAGAACCAATATTGAAGCAGAAAGTAGTACTCTATCTCCGTAAAGCAGTTTAGCAGCATGCAGAGAAACAGACTACCAGATATTTATTTGGAATTAGCTAGCTAGCTACAATATGTTTACAAATTATGTGTTTATTCATAGATACTATTGTAATTGGCAAGGCCACTATATATCTTTATCTTTGTTCTATTTAGAATAAGTCAGCATTTCCTTTCATGGTAACATTTTAGATCTAGCAATATCCACTAGTATAAAAAACATTCTCTGATCAAAACAGTTGTTCTTAAATGTGTTAGTTCAAAGATTACATGGCATGTCAATGATTATGTAATTATGGGTCTTTTCGTTTAATTTGTAATTGTTTCAGTGATGAATAAGAATACGATGACTTATTTAACTTCTGAAAAAAAATAATATAAATAATATCACTATGCCCTATATAATTTTCACAAATTATCCACCAGTGATAAATAATTTACAGGGGTTGAGTATTGAACCAAACACTACCACCTAAATTATTTCTATGCATCGCCAGAATAATAGCCTTTTATTTAAGTTATCTGAATGGAGTTCTGAACTTCCAATCTCCTTTTAAGCCCATGCTAAGACCTAAGATATTCTGGATGGAAGATGTGGGAATGGATTTAATTAGGAGCCTCACAAGGATGCAAAAGTGTTGGTGAGGTTTGGGTAAATTATTACAGCATAAACAGCTAACTGGAAACACATGGAAACAACTACTTGTTTGATTTGAACCCAAGAATGAATAGAGACTGAATTTTAAATTCTTCACTTGTTTTTCATCTATCACTCACTTCATGTTATCAGATATTTATTAGGTTCAGAGACTCATGTGCCTGGCATGGACTCTGTTAATCAAGACCATACTTATATCGTCATTGGAGATATTTATGCTGTGTCAACACTAAACACTCACGCATATATGACCCAAAACATATGGTTTGGCTGTGCTGACACTCAGGACATGTGCTACCAAACAAGTGATTTGACAGCATGATATAAAACTGAAACAATAAACTGATCCAGGAATATTTTAACTTCTGACACAGAACAACTAAACAAACATTACCAACAATAATTCCCATCACCACCATCCATTTTTAAGCATGTACTCCTTGCCAATCTAAATACTTTACATAAGCACTTTTGGGACACATCTCCATGAGGCACTTTTTAACCAAATCACAGAGAGGTTATGTTACTTGCCCAAAGTAAATGGCTAGTAAATAAAACTGCTGAAATTGGAAAGCAGTTTAATATTTGTTGAATTATTTGAGTACATGACTAAATCAACAAGTGATCCTAAAGCCATATTTCTTAACCATACATGATCATTCTAGGTTTACCAATCAGGCCTGATTAGGTGGTAAGGAGAAACCTGAATGTATAAACACTAGGTTTATTTATTATGTGAGTCCTTTTGAGTTGGTAAAGAAACTTGTTACTTATCACTTGGAGGTCTTGGCTAATGAGAACAGGGTCACGGCTAGAACACAGATTTTTTGGACTCCCGGTCCATTGTTGCATCCATCTACTACCATCTCACTTCCATCCTGTGACACCTATTACATTGCAACAGCCACCTTCTCCTAGGATACCCTGCAGCTATCCAGACCTTGAGTACAGTTAAAGAATCATAAAACACACCTTTTGTATCACCTACCGTAAGATAGATTTTGCTTTTTTCTCTCTCTCTACATTGTAACGCTGATTCTACATCAACTATTCAAATCAACAAACATTTATCAAATATTATTAGCTGGTGTGGATGATGGTAATGAAAACACCCACAATTCTTAGTCTTGAGAAGCTTCCAATCTAGTCGTAGTAAAGTATGTACACACATAACTTTATGGTCACTACAACAAGAGAGCAGGAAAAGCTTTCATAAAAGATGTAAGATATTATGTGGATCAAGATATTGGGGAGGCAATATCACAATATCTTTAACACTGGTTATGTTTCTGATACGTTTACTCATCATGCTAACAGCCCATAAGAGGTATTCCCCGTTTCAGATGTGAAAACTGAGACTATGTCAAGTGACTTTCCAGAGTCACATGGGTATTGCAATAAGTAGTAGAGCTAGGATTTTAACTTGAGGAGCTGGATGCTTGGATATAAACTTTTAATCACTATGGGACAGTGCCCAGGGTTCAGATGCCCGGGCTCCTGAGGTCTAGCTTACCCAGGTTTGAAGCCTGGTTCTGCCACTTACCGGTCATGGGGAAAACTTACTTTATCTTTCTTCATGTTCACATCTGTAAAATAGTACTTACTGGGGTTTGAATGGCCAACTACAATTGGGTAGTTACCTGAATTAGACCACCTGGCTGGCCACTAAGAAGATACTTACTGTGGTGGGCTCACTACCCTTTTAAGCCCATGCTAAGACCTAAGATATTCTGGATGGAAGATGTGGGAATGGATTTAATTAGGAGCCTCACAAGGATGCAAAAGTGTTGGTGAGGTTTGGGTAAATTATTACAGCATAAACAGCTAACTTGAAACACATGGAAACAACTACTTGTTTGGTTTGAACCCAAGAATGAATAGAGACTAAATTTCCACTCACATGGGCTCACTACCCTTCAGGCTGTTTCCCTGACCACATCCCAGAGCTGATCAAACACAAGGAGACTCTCTCATAAGCACAGACTCTACTGTGTCCAGTCACCATGCGGGGAATACATTAAATATTGCTGGGCTACTGCTGGCTTTGAAGATGAAGGGAGCAGGAAACCAAGGAGTGCAGGCAGCCCCAAGAAGCAGGAAAGGAAAGGAAATAGAATTCCTCTAGAAACCTAGAAAGTAGGGCAGACCTGCTGACACGTTTTTAGCCTGGTGAGATCCATTTTGGACTTGTGAGCCCCAGAACTGAAGGAGAATTAATTTGTGTTGTTTTAAGCCACGAAGTGGAAGTCATCAGACTCTACTGTGTCCAGTCACCATGCGGGGAATACATTAAATATTGCTGGGCTATTGCTGGCTTTGAAGATGAAGGGAGCAGAAAACCAAGGAGTGCAGGCAGCCCCAAGAAGCAGGAAAAGGAAAGGAAATAGAATTCCTCTAGAAACCTAGAAAGTAGGGCAGACCTGCTGACACGTTTTTAGCCTGGTGAGATCCATTTTGGACTTGTGAGCCCTAGAACTGAAGGAGAATTAATTTGTGTTGTTTTAAGCCACGAAGTGGAAGTCATTTGTTATAGCAGCAACAGGAAACTAATACAAATGCCAGGATCATTCCCATCTTAGAGCATTTTCACGGGTTGCTCACCAGTTGTTCCCTCTGCCTAAAGTGCTCATCTCCAAGACATTAGCATCATGGACATTTCCCCCACCAGGGGTTTCAGTGGGGTCTCTGCTTAAATTGCGCCCCTTTAGAAAGACTTTCCACTCACAGTAGCCTCCTTGTTACTTTATCATGTGGCCCGTTTTATTTTTATCATAACACTCATCACTACTTGTTACTTTTCTTTTTATGCCATTATGGTATTACCAAGGAAAGCTGATCTTGTCTCTCATTGTTCCTTGTAACTCCAGTATCTAGAATAGTGATGTCGAACCTATGACACGTGTGTCAGAGGTGACACGCGAACTCATTTTTTTGGTTGATTTTTCTTTGTTAAATGGCACTTAAATATATAAAATAAATATCAAAAATATAAATCTTTTACTATGGTTGCAAATATCAAAAAATTTCTATATGTGACACGGCACCAGAGTTAAGTTAGGGTTTTTCAAAATGCTGACACGCCGAGCTCAAAAGGTTCGCCATCACTGATCTAGAAGAATGCCCAGCATGAAGTAGGAGCTCAATATGTATTTGTTGAATAAATGAGCATTTGTTCCAGGCAAGGCAATGAACATATACTGTCCCAAAGACTCTTTTCAACAGCCTCACGAGATAAAATTCCCACCACCATTTTGCTAAACATAAAGCCCATGAGAGCAATCATGTGTTCTTGGCACATAGTAAACATTGATAAATATTGTCACATATACTATCCCAAAGACTCTTTTCAACAGCCTCACGAGATAGAATTCCCACCACCATTTTGTTAAACATAAAGCCCATGAGAGCAATCATAAGGTGTACTGTGTTCTTGGCACATAGTAAACATTGATAAATATTGTAAGTATTGAGTCACAAAGAGACTGAATAGCCAATGGAAAACAGTTTAAAGAAAATATTTGCTACATTGATGCCTATAGTTTTCATAATCTGTTGTTGAAGAACCCCAGAGCTACAGCAACTCCATTCTCATGAGCTCAAGCCTCCATTCCACCTGCCTTCTGGACATCTCTATTGACAATCCCCACCGGCCTTGAACACAAGACATAAACTGAATTTGTAACCTCGTGCCCAAATCTACTTTGTAGACTCCCTGGCTGAGTGGATGGCACTGGCATCTATCGGACAGATTCTGGGAGTCATTTCAGACTGGTTCACCATTGCTCTAAAGATGACCATCATTTTTTTTAATTCTTCCTGTTTAACAGTTCTTATACGAATTGCCTTTTCCTGCTCCATTGACTTAGTACTCCTGCCTGTACTCTTTGTCCCTCTGCTTCTAAAGTAATCTCTCCAGAAAAATGAGACATGCCATCACTAGCTGGTTTAATATCCTTCTGTGGCTTCCTATAGTATTTAGTGAACTCCAAGTCGTTTACCACAGCATGAGAAGTCACACATGATCTGAACCCTGCCTAGCTCTCCACCCTTCCTACATCCCTGTTTCTTCATTAACCCTGGTCTTTGAATTCCATGGTGTCAAGCTCTTCTTTGCTCAGCAGTAACTTTCTCCCACCTGCCTGGCATCCTTTAGATCTCAGGGAGGCCCTCCCCATCTAGATGATGTGTAACATCCTGTTCTTTTTCTATCTCAATTTGTAATTATATATCATCTGTTTACATCTGTCTCCTCTTCAAGACTATAAGCTCCTGAGGGCAAGGTTTTGTGTCTTTTTTGGTCCACAACTGAATGAGCAGCACTGAGCCACACCTGCCTGGCACACAGTGGAGGCACATTAAATATTTGTTCAATAAACAAATACAATATTTATTAAAGAATGTGTATCATATGTCTTTTAGAGAAGCATGCTTTATACCGTCTGGTTGGCATGATTTCAAGTGCAATGGCATGGGTAACAAAAAGAAAAATTGAGGCGAAGAGGCCAGGCACAGAAAAAATGACAGGGGAAGAAAAATGAGCGAGAAAGAAGTGATAGAATTAAAGAGAGCAATGGAGAAGTCTGTGAATGACACTGTGTAAGTTTCCTAGGGTGGCCTTTACAAAGTACCACAAGCTGGATGGCTTAAAACAACATTTATTATCCCACACTTCAGGAGGCCAACGTTCTGAAATCCAGGTGTCCGCAGGGTTGACTCCTTTTGAAGGCCCGGAGGGAAAATCGTTCCATGCCTCTCTCCCAGCTTCTGGCGGTTGTTTCTAAGGCAAATCCTTGGCTTGTAGACACATCACTCCAATCTCTGCTTCCAGCTTCACATGACTTTCTCCTCTTCTGTCTCTTGTGAGTCTTCCTTCATGTGCATGACCTTCTTACAAGGAAACGAATCATTGGATTTAGGACCCGTCTTAATCCAGTATGACTTCATCTTAACTAATTACATCTGCAAGACTCACTTTCCAATAAGGTCACCTTCTGAGGTTCCAGGTAGACATAACTATTTGGGGAACAATATTCAATGAATTTGGAAAAAAAGGATATTTGCAGATTAATCAAGGATCTTAAAATGAGATAATTCTGGCTTATCTGGGTGGGCCCTAAATCCAATGACAAATGTCATTAGGAGGCACACAGAAAATGAGAAGACACAGACAGAGAGAAGAGGAGGCAATATGAAGACAGAGGCAGAGATTGGAGGGATGTGGCCATAAGCCAAGGAAGCTAAGTAATGCCACCACCAGAAGCTGGAAGGGGCAAGAAGGGAGTCTCTGCCCAGAGTCTCCAGAGGAAGTGCAGCCTGGCCCACACCTTGATTGTGGGCTTCTGGCTTTCAGGGCTGTGAGAGAATAGAGTTCTGTTATCTCAAAGCCAGTTAGATGTACTTGTTACAGCAGCCATGGGAAATTAATCCAAGCCTTCACGTAACAGAATTCACAGTGTACTGAATTCTTTTCCTTTAAGTAACCATTAAAAAAACAAAACAAAACAAATAAAAAACCCTTTCATGAGCTAGATTCCGCTCTAAACAGATCAGAGTTCTTGGGAAGTAAGAATTTGTGAACAGTCATAAAGTTAAAGTGGCTCAATTTCTGTAAGCATCAGGTTTAATGATCTTTTAATGTAAGGGCATGCCTTCCATGACTGAGATACATGACTCTTTAACCTAGAAAGAAATGACTCTAATAATCGTGTTGCAAACTATCTTTTATGTGTGCCCACTTCTCTTGTGCCTGCCTAATAATTAACATCAGATTTTATCACACCTCCTGTGCTTTCTCTTTTTAGATTTAATGTTAAGTTCTTTTTATCTTGAGGTTCACTTTTTGTTATTCTGCCTGATGTATAATTAGGTGACGCTGGATGCTGTGCAACCTTCAACTGCTGCCACAACGCACCAGCCGGCTTAGTTTTTGGACAGCAAGCCATGTTATCAAGATAAATTACTACAGGGAAATACAGGGTGAGTCTCTTTCAGTCTTTGACTACATTCAGAGTTAAAATCTGGCATCACTGAACCACCCCCGAAGCCCCTTCCAAACCTCAAGTTCCACAGTTAACCACGGAACCATTAGGGACCGGACTCGTTCCAAAACGTCACACAGCATTTTATTTCTTTGTTTGGGCGCATAAGGAGGAGGCCTTGCGGCCCAGCAGGGTCTACGGGTGGGCGGTCGTCCATGAAACTGCCCATGTCACTGGCGGCCAGGAAACACCTGCAGGTAGAAACTGGGGGACAGGCTCCAGCACGCGGGGCGATGGAAGTTAGGACCGCCCCCCCCCCCACACACTCTCTACTCGGCCGGCCCTTCACCTCCTTTGCCTCGGGGTCCCTGAGCCCCTCCCTGGTGGTCCTGTTTCCCCAGAAGAAAGATTTGGCCCCCGTGCAGTCCTCCCACTCCCGGCAGGTGTAGGCAAGGGGGCTCCGGGCAGAGCGCACGCCGCAGGCGACAGACCTCGCGGGCTCCGGCGGATTGACGCCGGAAGGAAGGGATCCAGCGAAGTTGGGCGTCGGCTGGGCGCCCAATTTTCTACCCACCCGCGCGG
>NW_005357159.1:613887-614186 GCF_000412655.1 Myotis brandtii
ACGTCAGCGCCGGCGTCGGGGAAGCGGCGTAATACCCCGAATAAGCGCGCCCAGCCAAAACCCGCTGCACCTCGCCGCAGATGCCGACAGAGAAATTTCTGATCAAGCCCGCGGCGGCCCTTCCCGCAGTCTCGGGGCGAAGCGAAAGAGAACCTCTCCGTAGATGTGTTCCAGGGGCGCTGGCGGCTGTGCCTACAGGTTTGTTGGAGAGGAACTCTCGATTAGGCGAGGTGGCTGTGGCGCCTCCCGGCTCTCCCCGCCCCAGTCATCCCTAAGGTTCCGCAGGTCTTGGAAGGGGC
>NW_005357159.1:614268-614637 GCF_000412655.1 Myotis brandtii
TGGTAGTGATGGCGGCGCTCAGTGAGGCTTCTCTGTCACTGGATACTACTACTCCCAGCCCTCCGCGAAGCCGCCCGAGCAGCCCCCGGGTCTCCCGTTTACAAGTAGCAATTTGACTTGCTCTGCTGCATGTTAAGAGGGACGGTGGAAAGTGTGCGGACGCCCCCGGGATTCAGCGAACGCAGCTCCAAAAGGAAAAAAGGCAAACAAGTAAACAAAACCCACCCATCCTGACAAACATGAGGCTGCTGGAGAGACTGAGGAAAGAATGGTTCATGGTCGGGATCGTGCTGGCGATCGCCGGAGCGAAGCTGGAGCCGTCCATCGGGGTGAACGGGGGTAAGTCCGCGCCTCCGCGCGCTCCGCTGC
>NW_005357159.1:614887-628864 GCF_000412655.1 Myotis brandtii
TTGGCTGACGTTTCCGTTGGCCGACCCCAGAGGGGATCTGTCGTGCACAACGGGGCCAGCGACTTTGAACGCGGGCTCCCTTTCCCGCGGACGGACAGTGAGTCTCCTTGGTGCCCAGGAGTGAGGGGACCGAGACTGGGATGAAACTTCTTCTCTCCCCTGCCGAGCAGCACCCTGTCCCGCGGATGCTGGGGTGCCCGCAGTTCCTGGCCTGTCTCGGAGTGGGCACCATGACCTGGTCCATTTCCAACCCTCCCCCCTTAAAAAAAAAGTAGGGGGAGAGAAAGAGGCAGGGGCACCCCTTCCTCCTGCAGCCCCGGCTTTGCGGCTGTGGGTCTCTGTGCTGTGTGTGTTTTGGCGAGGAAATGTGGGCGGGCCGAGCCACACTCGGACCCCGAAGAGTGGGAGCCTTGTAGTGCGGGGAGAGGCATGGGTGGCCGCGGCTGGAGACATCATTAGCCTTTTATGCCCCTTAACCGCCCCCCTCCCCCAGCCCATCATGTCCTACTTTTCATAAGCATGCATTGAATTCCTTCAGTGTACTGTCTTTTTGACCTTGTTTGCCAGTTTCCAGGCTCATTGACCGGTTTAATACATCAGTTATGACTACAACAGGGACAGATAGGAGAGAAGTGGGCGCAGGCGATCTTTCTATGGTCGGAAGTGCTCTGGAGCATATTTGGAGTTATTTGCTCCTTGTTAAACCATGATGGGGGGGGGGGGGTAACATGATCTCTCAGGAGGACCGTGGTTCCTTCTACCCTCTCCCTTCCGTACCTCCACTGAGAAGTCGCTTCAGGGAACATTGAAAAGGAAGGACTTGAACAAAGATTGGGGGCATTAACACTTTTTTTTTACGTTAGAAATGCCGGTTCCCATTTTCACTAGTCCTCATGCCATCAATCTAGGATAATTCATTTCTTTTGTTTAATTTCCAAAGAGTAGAATGTGAAGCGCTCAAAGGGATCTTTAAAGTATTTTAAGCCAACAGGCTTCTTTCGCAGTTGAAGACCCAGAGGCCTGAGATCAGGTGACCTACCCTAGGATGAGTGAGCTAGGGAAGTGGAAGGACTGGAGACCAGGACTCCCCCTTATTTCATACCAGTTGCAAAATCGATACACATTTTCTTGATGAACAATCATTACAAATGCATAACCGTTATAAAGAAGGAGCTCTCTGGAATAAAGACATTTTCTGTGCCCTGATTTTTAGCCCCAAGGAGCAGACCAGAATCCACTAGTATTAGATAACAGTTAAACTTCTAGGGTTTCTTTGATAGCTGTCCATGTGTGAAAGTTACTTTCTCTAAAACCAGAAGTTAAGCAAACAATTATATAGGCTGTCAGGCTAAGTTCTTGTTACTTCTGTTGAACTTCTGATTGACCTCAAAACCTCTTAAATAAAAATAAACCTCCAAATATTGACAAGGAACACTTTCACTCCACTGGTTAATCCAACAAAAATCTAGGAACAAGGAAAGGAACGGTTGCTGAAAATGTTTCTGTCCTATTCTGCTCTTTAGAATGGTCCAAAGCACCTCTTTTTGCTTCTAACTTTTAGTCAGAGTTTCCATGTATGGGCTCAGTACATTGATGAACAATTTTCAGAACACTTTTCTAGATATTATTTTAAATGGGAAAAGTTTTTATAGTCTTCAACTTAAGATGCTCACTTCACTTTTACCTGGATCACTACCTTAATGATTACACTCTTTTGTTTTTAATCCTTACCCAAGCATATGTTTATTTATTTTTAAAATGATTTTAGAGTGAGAGGAAGGGAGAGAGAGAGAAACATCAATGTGAGAGAAACATCAATCGGTTGCCTCCCGTACATGTGCGACTGGGATCAAACTGCAACCTCAGATATGTACCCTGACCAGAAATCAAATCCACCATCCTCTGGTGTTTGGGACCATCCACTGGTGTATTAGCCACCCAGCTAGGGCTACACTCTTTATTTTTAAGTGTAAGTCTTCTACACTTCAAGTGTCACAACTATGATCTGACCTCCCTTTAAAAAAATCTTCAGCCCGGCTGGTGTGGTTCAGTGGTTGAACGTGAACCCATGAACCTGGAGGTCACATGCCCTGGTTGCAGGCTCGATCCCCAGTAGAGGACATCAGGAGGCAGCCCAGCAATGATTCTCTCTCACTATTGATGTTTCTATCTCCCTCTCCCTCTATCTTCCTCTCTCTGAAGTCAATAAAAACATATTAAAAATATTTTAAAAAATCTTTATGGCCAATTAGTGAGTTTTGAAATGGCAGGAAATTCATAGATGTGGGAACCCTAAAATTAGAGAAGTTGAATGACTTTCCAAATGAGAAAAAGCATACTAGGTACTAGCCTTGATAATTTAATTCTTAGTTCACAGTTCTTTTTACTCACTTACCTTTTACTTTTCAATAAATAGAAGAAGTGTGGAAATAAAGAGCCACAGTAGATGTAAATGTATATAGATGCTGAGGTATTGTTAATCGGTTCATTGAGACCCAGGGAAACTCTGAGCTGTGCAACCTTAGCGTTTAATCAAGTTCAACACGGTGTTATTCATTCTTGGGAAGAGAAAGGTTTACTTCTTTGGAAGTACAGAGTAACTTTCTCATTTCTACCTGCATCTTAACTTAAATGATTTCCATTAATAATACATAAACCCTAAAAAGGAAACTGCTTCATTAATTTTCAGCTAAAAGAACATAACCAGAAACATGCTATAAGCCTAAGTACATTGGCACAAATATCTTAGATCAGGTTTAGAAGTAAAATTTACTTTGAAGATGAGTAGATTTTATGAAATAACTAGAGGCCCAGTGCATGAAATTCGTGCACGGGTAGGGTCCCTAGCGGCTGCCAACTGGGGCCTCCCTTTCCCTGGCTGCCTGCCACCTCTGCTGGCTGGGGTGGGGCCAGCTGGGGAGGACAGGCTGCGGGAAGTTGGCCAGCCAGTCCCACCCCCTGGTTGAATTCCCAGTCGAACTCTCAGTCAAGGGGACAATTTGCATATTAGGCTTTTATTATATAGGATAATAGTTCCTTTCATTTTTTAAGCATTCCAAATAGTTTTCTCTCCCTTTTCACCCCTAACCCCCATTAAAAAGTGTGAGTTCTGGAGCCCCCAATTGCTTCATCTTTAAAATTTTTCTTTTGATTTTACTAACTCATTTTCACTGATAAAGAATTTGTTTTTGCTTTTGTTTAAAGGAAAAGTTAAAATTTACATTTCCACTTTAGCTCTATAGCCATCTTAAGATCTGGATCTGGTTATTCTGGTGACATAGAAGATATACTCATTACCTTGGAGAGGGCCAGGTATCATTTTTAAATGGTAGTTTCATCTCTCACTTCTGTGCAAATATTTACCAAGTTTTTAATGCAGCCCTGGGAGACTTCCAGTTCCGCATTCAAAAGTTGAGCTGTCTATTGGCATCTCAGTGATCATGTCTCAGAGGGGTCTTAGGTTTCTCCAAGTCAGAACAATTCTCTCCTTTCCTTTTTAAAAGATATTTTGTAGGTAGCCCTGGAATACCCTCCCCATGTCTTTTCACAGTTTCGAGTTATTTAGAGATGCATCTAATAAAAGAAAACACACAGTATAACCCGTCTCCACCATTTAAAACATTGAAAGTCAAGAATCATTCCGCTGAATTACACCAATTAGTTAACAGTTATCATGTGTATTTATGTATGTGTATGTGAACTGTGGGAAGAGTTCTTTAAAAACTTGGTTGTTGTCTAACTAAGGTAGATGCGTTAGCTGCCCCAGAGAACCATGCAATGGAAGCAGATGCCATGTGTTGGCTCTGGAGGTGGCTCTCACTTGCGACCACATTGCTAACTCTGACCCATCTTACATGGACATTCTGGAGGCACCACTGTGGGCAGAACCTCAGTTGACAAGAATAAGGTCTGATAAAAAAAACAGGAGATTGGAGGAAAATAAAAATGCTATTGGTTTTTTTTTTAAATGGTACTTAAAATTCCTGGGAAGCATCTACTTTCAAAACAAGCCAGACTCCTTGACTTTAAAATCTGCTTCTGAATCACCTTTCTCAGTTGTTGAGGAAATGTTATTTCTAAGTGTGAGCTGCTGAAACAGATTCACTCATGGGCATAACAATAATGTACCTCCTTTCAAGTTTGTGAACAGCCTTTACTGCCCTGGTCTGTAATGCCATTAGCACTTACCTTCTCCCTTTTGTTTCCTTGTCTCAGATCTCAGCAAAATGATTTGTGTGAATGCCAGGTACATAAAAGAATTTATGACATTGTTTGAGGAGATCTTTGTTCCTTTTATTCACTGATGTACTACATTTACCTAAAATATAGTAGTTGCTCAATAAATATTTGTTGACTGAATGAATGGTGATTTTTCCTGAGCTTGGAGCTGAACAACATCTGTAAGTGTATGGTGGAGAGTTACAGGGAACAGAGGAGCCATGAATGCGGTCTGCCTCCAGCACGGTCCTGTTGTTTTGCTTAAAGGGTGTATTAGTTTCTTAGCGTTGCCACAGCAAATTACCACAAATAGGGTGGCTTAAAACAACAAATTGATTTTCTCACAGTTCTGGAGGCTAAGGTCTGATCAAGATGTTGGCAGGGCCATGCTTCCACCGAAGGCTGTAGGGCAGACTCTTTCCTTGCTTCTAGCTTGTGGTGGTTGCCGGCAAACAGTGTCCCTTGGTAATATAAACTCTAGTCTCTGCCTCTGTCTTCACATGGCCATCTTCCCCTCTTTTTATAAGAACACCAGTCACTGGAAAAGGGCCCACCCTAATCGGATGAGACCTCATTTTAATTTGATTATATCTGCAAAGACCCTGTTTCCAAATAAGGTTCTGGAAGGACACAAATTTTTGGAGGGATGTTACTCAGCTCAGCACAAGAGGGTTGCATAGAATGTCAAATACGAGATAATCTCAGATTTTAAACTGTTGGTATAAAGTTTAGGGTTGCCCCTTATAGTACTCACAATGTTAATGCGTCTGGGATGATGCCAGCCTAACTTCAGAGAGGAATTTTCTGGAGGGCAGAGATCAGGCCTATGTGGTTCACTACAGTATGCCCAGGGCCAAGCACAATTTCTTAATAATTACAATGTTAACAACACATTGTTAAGTACTCTATTACTCTGTATTATCTCAATCACATAGTAAGTGCTCAATAAATATTTATAGATTGGATACTCTTGGGGAGAACTGAATATATGCATGAATGCAAGCTTTTATTTCTGGTATCCTAGAATAAATAAAATAATCTCGCTGAAGATAATGTAACTTTTTCCATTGAGAAATTCTCTCCTTTGATTTGGGGACTGATACTGTGGTAGATATCATTAGGACCTATGTTGAAGGATGTTGACTATCTGCTCTCTTATGTGAGAGCAGTTTATTTTTATTCTTCTGGTCCAAGGATACTGTGCTGAGCTGGATAGCCATGATCCTTGCCTTCTGGAAACTTCTCTCTGGAATTAGATGGCATCACAGCAAATGCTCAACTCCATCAGGACAGTAACATACCAGGGTCAACACTAAGAAATGAAGTACCATTTGTCCTCCTCCACTGGATTTGTCTTTCATACTGGAAGACTGGAAATTCTTATCTAACAGTACCTAATTTCTCTCTCTTTAGGACCACTGAAGCCAGAAATAACTGTCTCCTACATTGCTGTTGCAACAATATTCTTTAACAGTGGACTATCATTAAAAACAGAGGTACTGTCACCAATGGGGCACATAAAAGCAGGGAGAAAAATTCAGTTTGTACTTAATACTTTAAATTTTCAGATCCTTTTGTAAAGCTGTGTGTAGCTGTAGTCTGACGGCTTAACAGAAGGTAACTTGGACTTCAGCACTGGACTTGTGTTTTGTACGTACGTATTCCACAAACCTTATAGTCAAGCAGCATGGAACCTGAAGATGTGGCTATAATGAGTGTGTTTTTAATATGGAAGCTGAAGTGATGCATCTCCTTCAGGTCTTCCTCAGATTATGGTGGTAACTATAATGGTGCCTACTGTGGCTCCTTTAAGCTGTAGATGTTTATTTGGGCTTCCATACTTTGTGGATCATCTTTTGTTCCTAGGACTGATGATGTACGAGTGATGCTTGTTAAAACTTTTTAACTAATTTGTATTTTTACAGATGTATATTCTTTGCTAGTGCTGTATAGTTATTAAATGTTAATAGATGTCTTGAGGAAATATTTGTACTTTTTCATACTAAATCTCACTTTATCATGAAGACATACAGGTAATGTTATTTATTGATCCAGGTGTCACTGAATATGGGATTCCTTGGAATTAAATATCCAGACATTTTTATGCCCGAGATAGGAATGAGTAGAATATATGATTCCCTTTTGACTTATAATGGAGAAAAAATAGGAGAAAATACCCATTTGCTTTTGAAGAAATTACATAGAGTTTTAAAAGTCATCATTCTAAGCTGCTTAGTCTTACATAGACAGGTTAATTTTACTGTGTAAGAAGGCTTTTTTTTTAAGGAAATGATTTTAAAACATACAATTCTGTTTGTGCATCATATCTTGTCTTTACTTCAAGTATCTTTCTTTTAAGTGTGATTTGAATAAAGATCAAATTTACTTACCTCTTTTTTGATCGTCCTAGTAGCAACATAGAAAAAAAAATATGATTTTACTAAATTTAGGTATTCTGTAGTTAGCAGGTTGGATAAATCTTTCCATTGGGGTCATTTGGGATATAGATGGGATCCATGTGTAGTGTCTACGACAGATGAAGTGTGTCTCAAGAATGCTAAATATCCTCACTGATTACTGGTCTTCTGAAAATAGCTGACATGGATGGGATTTCCTAAATATGTCAAATTCCAGTTTTTGTAAATTATATTGATAAGAAAGGACTGTGATTAGTACTTAAAGGTCATAGGCTTTACCTGTCAACACCAGAGTTCTATTGGTCCTCAAATGGGGGACAGAATTTACCACTGCTGTGCTGCTGATCTAATCTTCCTTGGAGGTCTTCCTGCTGGCCTTGGTTAATGCTCTTTGTGAAGCAGCTGCCTCACCCAAGTCCTCTACTTGGGAGGTTGCTCTAACTACGCCCCCTGGTGGCTTCTTAATGGCTACAACTGTTGCTTATGCCATGGGAAATCTGGCAAGAGACTTGATTTCTCCCCTTAGCTTCTTGCTTAATGCTGTTCTGTAAAGCAGCCAACTTTGTGGGATGCAGAAATTGAAGAAGGAATGTCACAGTTATCAGCACTTCTCTAAGGACCAAATTCTTCTGTAAGCACCTAGGAAACCTTCAGAGTCATCCAACTAATTTGGATCTAATGATGAGATATGCCTGGATCCCTGGCCTTTCTTATGTATCTAAGAAGCCATCAGAACCATTTCCTCCACGAAAGACCCTTTTGAATTGAATACAACATTAAGTCATTTTCAAGATCCATTTAACTTAAGATGGCCTAGATTGCATCTTTGTGTAATGTTAAGCCATCTCTAAGCCCTGCTAATTTCTTGGGCAATAAAAGGTAGCAATCTTGTTATTTGTTTTCTAGTTAATAATCTTAAATTAATTTCAATTGGGACTATTTTTGTATCCTATTAGGTCTTAGAATTGTGCATTTTTGCACACAGAAGACGGCGAGTTATTATTGACTTGAATTTATTTGAAAGCATTTATTGTGGTCCCGTTCGAGTTTGATTCATATTGAACATTACTCATACATTGATGTAATGATGTGTATTCTAAAGTTTGTTTTGCTCATTTATTAAAATTATAAAGAGCTCTGTGTTAACACTTCATGCTAAAAAGATTTAATGCTAAATCTTCAGTTTTTTTAACTGTTGATTTCTAGTTTTTGAAATATGTGTTGAAATGGTTTCTGAAATATTATTATACTGAAATGTAATAATGTCACTTTTGAGATTTATTTTATATATAGCTAACTTCAAACCTGCAGTTTCAGAGGATTTGTCACTTAACAGACCATGGCAGGACCAATTTATTTAAACAAATAACCTATCAAGTGCCTATCACTACAACACACCATGCTTGGCACAGGGATAGAAACAAAGATGAGCAGGATTTTAAGGTGTTACTTGCTTTTTCTTTTCCAGTGTTACCTTATTTTCTCTATACTGTTGTATGAAGATCTAGAAAACCTATAATACTAGGTTTTTGTGACAGTCTTGAAAATCTTTCGTAGGAAACACTTCATGTCTGTTATTTCCCTGTTGTTAAGAGGCCCCAACACGGTAGGCTCTTGTGATTGATTTTGATGAGTTCTTACTGGTCCATTATTCTGATGTGATATCAATTGTTTCTAATTGTCATTTATTAGGTCATGCAGTAGTCTCTAACTGCATTTTATTTTTCATAACTCTTTTCTGATTATAGAAGTGGTATTTCCCTATTGTAGAAAGATTAGAAAGAGCAAAAATAACTGTTCTAACATTTGTGTGCTTTTGTACTTTTTTCTTAAACATATTTTACTTATAGAATGTTTTAAAAATAAAATATATTTTTAAAATTATATATATGTATATAGGTATATGCAATTTTTCATGTAATTTAATACTGTTATTTAATTTTTCTTCACTTATACATTGAAAAATAAAATAATTTACATTTTGTTTACTTTTATGTACATAAATCAAAAGGTACAAAAGTATATATGATGAAAAGTCGTCCTTACACCCCTTTACCAGCTATCTATCCATTTCTCTTCTCTGAAGATAACAGTTTCTGTGTGTCTTTCCAGAGCTATTCTATGCAAAACATACATATCTGTATCCATCCCTTTAAACTATTATTTTATGCTGTTTGCCACCTTACCTTATTTAACTCAGAAACATATCTTGGAGATTATTTTATTTTATATCAACATATAAAGAACTCCCTGTTTCTTTGTGTATGCTGAAAAGTATTCTATTTTATGAATGTGTCACGTTACATTTTCCTGGTCCCCTATTGATGGACATTTAGGTAATTACCATGTTTTGCTGTTATAAACACTCTGCAAAGGACACTAAAAACATGTCATTTCCCACATTTTGGAGTATAGGTGAAGGGCTAATTCCTGGAAGTGGAATTTATAGGTCAAAATGATATATGCAGTTTAAGTTGTGATAGATTCTCCAAGTACCTAGCATGGTGGCAGGTGCTCAGTAAGTATTTGTCGAATGAAGAAATGAGTTGCCAGGTTGCTGTCCACAGGTTGTGCCAGTTTATATGCTGATTAAGTAGGGAGAGACCCTGTGCTCTTACATCCTTATATACAGTTTTAACATGGTTTAGAATAGCTCTTAACACTGTTTAACTCTTACCTTATATGGTTATTCTTCCATTGTTGGACATTTAAGTTGTTTCCAGATTTTACCATAATGGATAATGCTGTGAGGATCAATTCTGTGTATAAATGCTTATAACCATTTTTTATATTGTTGGGATAAATGCCTAGATATAAAATTTTGGGATCTAAGAATATAAATTGTATTATAGTCCCTGATATATATCCCCAATTTACTTTTTAGAAAAGTTACACTATTTTATATTTCTATGAGAAGCATATGCAAATGCCTTAATTACTGCATTGTGGCTAATCATTTTATTACAATTTAAACAATTGAAAACACTCATATGTATTTGGTATTTATTGAATGCCTCTGAGTATATCTGTGTGAGATTTGGTTTCATGACTGCTGAGGATTCTGGGTACTGCTGGTGCTTAGGTGTCTCTGAGGTGAAACTTCTGATTCAGAGCAAGGATGGCTCCTTTTCTCTTAGCTCTGATCCATGGACCTGGTATGGCTTCTGGTCTGTCCAGTGTTTCCCTACATTATTCCGGATTACCGGAAGTTCATTAAATACCATTAAAGGACATCTTGTGGCCAAAATGGAACTGCTGTGTGCCTTCACACAGGGAGATAAATAGTGGGAGCATCCGAGTAAGATCCTAGAGGTGGTGGTCAGTGAATGAGTCTGCACTGACCTACTGTTTATTAAACGATTAACTCCAGCTCATGCCTCTGAGGCTGAGGCTCTTTTGAAAGTCTTGCTTGAACTGGGGGTTGTGGGGACATTATTATTACAGTGACTCTCTGGCAACTTTGAATGTGCTTTAATGAGTGCCCGAATGTTATATGTCAGTTTTCTACTACTTTCTGAATGTGTTTTATTTCCACTGAAAAACCACACAACTCAAAGAAATTCAAATGCAAACACTTGTTAGTATATATTTAAACCTCAAATTTAACTGAGTACCTTTTAGTTGTGAGACTCATAACATGTGCCTGGCTTGTCCTGTTTGATGGGAATTTTCTCCCTCCCTGGCAGTAGGATGACACAGGCACAGGTTTATTGGGTTTGATTCCGAGCTTCACTGTGTAGTAGCTCTCAACCTCAAGTTCCTCATCAGTAAAACAGGAAAAATAACATCCACCTAATGGTGTTGATGTGAGGATTGAATGAGATGACATACATAAAGTGGCAAGCTCAGAGAATGGCATATAATTACTATTCAGTAAATGTTAACAAAGAAATTGAGTGAGTCAATTTTGTGGAAACAGCCGTTTTTAATTATAGAATGTTGTTGGGGGGAACATTTTTAAAAATTATGATCTGTGTGTAGATTTAGTAACATTTTGCCAAATTGAGGCCTTTCTAGGTCTGATATAATGACCAGAGGTTAATTATCATATAAAATTGTGATAGATTCTACTAAAATTTTAAATAAGATTTATTTTTTTTCAATGTTTAAACATACATGTTTGTTACAGTGTCAACAGTTCTCAAATGTACCAGTAGTTAGCTTAGTCCTGGTCCAGAATTTCACAAATCTGAATTATTGTGATATATTGTATATTGGAAAGCAATTAGAATATTTCAGAAATTTTACATAAAAATTATAATCTTCATGAATAACTTCATAACCATCATCAACTTTTTCTTAAAGTTTGTCTCTTATGCAATAACTTTTCTCTTAAAATTTGTCTCTTAATACTTATGCATAATCTCATATGCATAGGTAAAAAAATTTAGCTATGAAATAACTCCAAATTGATGTATGTAGCCAGACTTATTGTGCTGATCAATTTACAATATATATAAATATTGAATCATCATGTTATACACCTGAAACTAATATAATGTTATATATCAATTATATCTCAATTAAAAAAACAATTTATGTGATGTTATTTTAGTACCAACCTATCTTCAGAAATAGTTTTCTTAATTTTTTTTATCTTGTGTCCTTTTTTGCAGGAGCT
This sequence comes from Myotis brandtii, assembly GCF_000412655.1. Classification (NCBI taxonomy): domain Eukaryota; kingdom Metazoa; phylum Chordata; class Mammalia; order Chiroptera; family Vespertilionidae; genus Myotis; species Myotis brandtii. The sequence goes on from NW_005357159.1 coordinate 626,144, forward strand.
GACCAGTGCTTTGGTGCATATACGACTGCATCTTTTCATTCAGATCTTTACACTTGCATTCTTCCCAGCAGCAATATGGCTTTTTCTTCAGCTTTTATCAATCACACCGATCAATGAATGGCTTTTGAAAGGGTATGTTTAAATATTTTGAAGAGTTACTTTTTAATTAATTAATTAATTTTTAAATTGTTGACACTATTACAGATGCCTTCCCCCCATGTTTGCCTCTGTCCACCCAGCCCCACTCTTCTGCCTTCACTACATTGTTGTCTGTGTTCATGGGCTATGCATTTATGTTCTTGGAGGGTCCACTTTTAATGGGACATCTCTAGTGACATTATTTCCATAGCAGCTTATGTGTGATATCTTATAAGAAAATAAAAACACTTTTAACATTATTATCCTTCAACTTAAGGTTTTAGGAATTTAAAAGAGTTGTGGGAATTTAAAAGAGTTGTGTTTCTGGGAATTTAAAAGAGTTGTTTTGGGAGAAAACTGGGAGGGACTAGAGGATGTAAGATCTGTATGTATGAAAAAAGATAGGCTGTCAATTGGTGCTTTAACTTTTGTGATTTATCTTACCAAATGTACAGAGATAATGGCTTTAAAAATATATAGAAAAGAAAAACATATACAGGGGACAAACATTTATTTTTTTACCTGTTCTGTTTTATGTTTGATTGGGTAGTTGATTTAACAATAGATTTTTATTAGAATCGTTTCTTCCATTAAAAATATTGTCATGTTTATTTAAAGGATTTGATGATTTAAAAAAAATTATTTGAATTGGTTTAGAACTGACCTTATGTTAGCATCCTATATAATAAAGAGCTAATATGCAAATGGTTGTCATTCCCTTGCGCTGGGGCTGGGGGACCTGAGGCCAGGCTGGGGGACCTGAGGCTGCACCCCCCGCCCGGCGGGGTTTGAGGGGGGTGGGGCCGGCTGGGTCTGGGTCTCACGTGATTTCAAGGCTCGTGTGGGTGGGCGGGGACTTGACTCTGGGTCCTGCGACGTGCCCCAGACTCTGACAGGAGGGAGATTTTCATATACATTTTACTAATTTTCTTTCATCTCTGACACTTCTATTATAGCAAATGGGCAAATAGCAATATTCAAATATTTCCTCTAAGTAATTCCCTTTTAATGTGCATGAATTTCATGCACCGGACCACTAGTCATGGTATAATAGCTAAAATACTGAACTTAAAGGCCGAAGATTGCATTCTGACCCTGTCCCTAACTTGCTAGGTGACTTTGAGGCATTTAATAGTTTTGAACCTCAGTTTCCCAGTTCATAAAATGAAGATAATTATGCTTTTACTGCCTGCTTTAACAGCAATATCAGGGAAATCACTTATTTAACTCCTGCTATGTACCAGGAATTATTATAAGTATTGGAAAACCAACACTGAACAAAATGGGCCAAGAGTGAGTTTTGCACGTTGAAGAGACTGGATGTGATTGTCAGTAAACAAGTAAATAGATGATTAAGATAGAAGTAAGTGATGCAAAGTAAAGCACTATGATATCCTTAAGTGGTTGGGTGCACAGGCTGGTGATTAATTTAAATTGTAGAGTTCATGGGACAGAGTGTTCTAGGCAAAGGAAACAGAATGTTCAAAGGCTCCAAGGCAGGAATAACCCTGGTGCGTTTGAGGGTCAGGAAAGTGACCATGGTGGCCAGAGCCTGCTGACATGGAGAGGAATACTATGACTTGGGGTTGGAAAGGTGGGCAGAAACCAGTCACTCAGCATTGTGGGCCATGGTAATGCATTCAGAGTTTATTCTGAGCAGTACAGAAAACCACCAGAGGGAATTAAATGAGAAAGTGGTGTTGTCTGATTTATATTTGCAAATGATTCTCCTGGCTAGTCTGTGGAAAATAATAGATAATAGAAGGGCCTGAGAGAAAGCTAGGAGACCAGCTGGGAGGCTAGCATGGTATAGCAGCGCAGTAGGGAGAAATTGATGTGTAAAGGATATATTTTAAAATTGGAGTTCTCAGAACCCATGGATGGATAGGATATGGAGAGAGGAGGACAGGAAGGAATCAAGGATGACTTCTAGATTTTGGGTATGAGCCACTGGGTAATTGATGACATCCTTTACTTAGCTGGAGAGAAGTAGAACAAGAGGGTTGTTTTGGCCAGGTTGAGTTTGAGAGAGTGAACATAAAATTTTGCTGAAAAGCATAAAATGTCACAGAAATATAATGACCTCATTTTAGAACAACAATGTACGAGGTGGGCAAAAGTAGGTTTGCAGTTGTCATACAAATAACACAATAATTAATAAATAATAATACAACAATAAGCTCTGTTTCACATACTCATAACTGAAAACCTACTTTTGCCCACCTCTGTATAATGCATATTAACCGATAGATATCAAGTATCTGCACTCAAGAAATAGGAAGATATTAACTCAGTTTGCTTGTATTAAAGGAACTTCCAATTTAGTTCATGAGTAGGGTATATATATATATCCTATCTAATAATAGACAAACATGGTAATTGACCGTACCTTCGCTACGCCTCCCATTGGCTAATCAGTGTGATATGCAAATTAACCGCCAACAAAGATGGCGGCTAATTTGCGTACTGCAGATAGGGCGGGACAGCGTCATCCCGCCTGCCCTGCTGCCATCTGGGCCTGCTATCTGCGACCTGGGGCGGCGGGCATCCGTGTGCGACCCGACCCGGGGCGGCTGGGCAGTG